>NW_010330882.1:0-10047 GCF_000700745.2 Antrostomus carolinensis
TCCCCCAAGTCGAGTCTGTTTTGCTTGTGCCGGTAATTGGTAAGTCACCTCTCTCTGTCCTTATCTCTACCCTCGAGTTTTTCGTTATATTTTTCTCCCCCTGCCCAATTGAGGAGAGGGAGTGATAGAGTGGGCTTTGGTGGGCATCTGGCCTCTAGCCCGGGTCAACCCACCACACATATATATGCAATATATGTATAATCTAAAAGTAATAGTAAGTAATATGCATTTTTTTCCATTGGAGAATATGACCAGATAATAACAGTAGGTATAAACTGTTGAAAGGGAGTGGAGAAACAGAGACAAAATTTTGGTCATTTTTTGTTTTGTAACTTTTTCGTAAAGTAATAAACCTCTGGCATTAAAAAAAATTGCATGGTTAGCAGAAATACAGAATCATTACAGACAGGTTTTATGCACAACAGCTCCTCCATGCTGTTGTGTATAAAACTAAGGAGCTAAGGTCAGCTAAGCCACAGTCTTCTATATACTTCTGTTTCTTTCACAGGTTAGTGAAGATACAAGCTCAGGAGACAAGAGAAAGCAGAGTGTATTCTCCTCAAAAATAGAGTGAGCCATAATAAGTGCAATAAAGCTGGTAAACAAATAGCAGGATGATGTGATGAGTAGGAGAAGCATCAAAGCCTGGAAAAGCTGTAATTCGGAGCCTTGACCTGAAAAAAATTTTGCAGGCTAAGAAACCTACACATTTGGTTAATCCATTGTATAGTGTCACCTCCATTGTTGAAATATTTTATCTGTTTCAATTTCTGGCAGGTTTTTGGGGTTTTTTTTAATAATAATCCAACTCTTTTCTCTGCCTCCTGTTCCTCATTACTAATTACAGTCAAAGTCAGGTGCGGTCCTAATGATGGGGATAGCTCTGGATCAGCATTGCAAGTCCCATTGAGGTCACCAGTCAGCACAGCAAACCAGCATGAAAAGGCATCTGCACAGGTGTAACAGAGATAGGGTTGGACGTGGTGCTCTTCAGTCCTTTTTATGGTTTATATGGCTAGTAGGTTATTATGGTGCATTGTTGCAAAGATGTCATTCCTGGTGTATTACATGGCCTGTGCAAGCCACTTTGAGATGTTCGGCCATTGGCAGATACTTACTCATCCCTCAGATATAATGTATAGAAAGGACTGTTACAACCTTGAAAGGACTGTCCTTGCATCAGCTTTGCTTTCAAACTATGCCACCAATAGACAGCACAGGAATAAGATGTCCTATGTATCTTTAGCCACCATCATACATATAAAGGCTGTTTCACAACTGAAAGCATACCAGACCCCTGACTGGATGTGATTGGATCACGGGTCACATATACATTGCACTGTGTTGGTATACTTGCCGCCATATTTAGGATTTATCTTCTTTTTTAATTTTGTGTATGTAGTTGCAAGGGCTTGTGAACACTAAATAAATCTTAATCTTGTGCCTGAGTGAAGCTAAAGTGCAAAAAGAGATTATATATTATATTTTCTGGTTTTCCAATCTGTTTACGAGATTCTTCTTTTTTAATACGTGCAAGTAGCAAGAGTCTATTGGGTCAACTAGCTTATAATTAATTATTGATTAGATATTACAACCGTATGCTGAGATTCATTTGGAAACCAAAGTGCTTCCTTGGTACTTATGTTAGCATTTATTAAATATGCATTATTAATCTGAATTATGTTGTGTTCAAATGTAAGCCCTTAGAGCACAGATAATGATCACAGCATTAGTATTTGTAAAACAGAATTGATTTTCCAACTTCACCAAATTAGCTGAAATATGGGATAGGCTGTAGGTATTGAAGAACGAACACTACTAGAGGAAGTTGGTAATGCTCAGGGTTTTTTTATGTACCCCCAAAAAATAAATAAAAATCAAACCTGAACTTAATTTATTCCCCTAAATAATGTAGGCATAAACAAGATCTAGAAGTCTTAAAAAAAAAAATAAAAAAAAAATTAAGAAACCTTATTCATACATCATGGGCCACACATTATTTTTATTGCAGAAGGGGCCTTTCCAACACCGAAAAAAAAAGGTAATTAACTTTTGTTTTCAATATGCAGCTATTCCACAGAAAGCTAGAAGTGAAGAAAACTTCAGTAAGTAGTTGGTAAGTAAATGAAGTAAATGGTTGGACATTTCACCATGTATTCTGAAATAAATTATTTTATTTTTCTTCTGATTAAATATAGTTATGTGGGAAAGAAGCAAGACTGCTTATTCAAATCAAATGACATAATATTTAAGATATTTGTTTGAGATTTCTTAAATTACGTATTTTAAACACATCTTGAAATCTCAACATGAAATTCACAACTTAGCAAAAATTCTGTCAACAGACTTTCATATACAGCATCCAAACTGTATAATATTAAGGTGCTTGAATATAGATTATTTCAAGGAATAAAATTAAGTGTCAAGTCTCAACAGAAACATAGAACTGAATATAATTTTGATAAGAACAACTTCGAGCATCCTTCTGTAAATGATCTGTCATGGCCTTTTTTTATGCAGCACATCAGACAAGGGTAAATTTTACCATTATAAGGGTTGCATTAAAAAAAACAACCAACCAAGCAACCAACCAACCAAACAAAAAAAAACCCCAAAACCACAAAAAAAGCAAGAAACCCCAAACTGACCCAGTAGTGTGAAGGATCAATGTTAGGTCTTACATTATATATATTACAGGGATAATTTCATTCATTTGATAGCACATTCATCTAATGTCCATTTTATGTTTTTTCTGTAGCCAAAATGTTCTATTATTGCACTGCAAATTTTCACATTTATATTCATATTGTTTTCACAGAGCAACCAGAATTCAAAAAGAAATATACTGTCATGGTTATAATTTTCACAAAACTTTGTAAGGTACTGGGTGGGAGACCCGGAATTTGAAAGCAGCCTTCTGTCTGCTTTTTTCTTTGTAATATTTCAAAATTATGTTTAAAAACAGGGAAGAAAGAAGAAGCAGATTTGATATTTTGTAATTATGCAGTATGCGACACTTGCAAGGGACGGGGAGTTGAAGAACAAGCTTTTACCTCACGATTTAAAACTCCAATATAGCTAATATCAGTTAAAGGGTATTTCACTTTTTTTGCTGTTGTTGTGGGGGTTTTTTTGGCCACAGATAGGAAGCTGGTGTTTCATTCATAATATGGCTTCTAAACCTCAAACATAAAGGTAATATTGTGTCAGAGAAGGAAGTGGATAGTTGGAGTTAAGTATGTTCATTATACCTACTAACCTACTTACCACTTTGCATGAATAAAATATTGAAGCAAAACAACAACAAAAAATCACTTTGGGTTATACTTGCTTGTAGAATTTAAATAAGGACAAGAGCATAGTCCTGTTTTGGTGTTAGCTTGCACTAAGGGAAAAAAATAATATTAAACTGACTGCAGCAGGTTTAAGACACGTTTGTATGTACACATGCACACACAAATCACAAATAAAGAGTCGTCCAGGGACTAAGAAAACATCTTTTTCTGTAACACTGTTTTTATAGTCATCGCTCATTTTATGTCTGTATAGTGTGCTTGTTGTTTCACTCTCCCTTTGCTATGACTATTTTTGAGCTCAGGTACATTTACTTTTATTTCTGCACAAAAAGTTGATAAGAATTAATTTACAATCACACTAGTTAGAGTAAAATGAAGAGAAATATTCATAAAAATTAGAGCTTGATGCAGTGTACGCTCAAAAAAATAAAATACATAAAGTGCAATTCAGTTATGAGAATGCTTCCCCTCCCATTTATACCCATAAGTATTGACAAGTATTAAATTAGATACTGAAGAGCTTACCTATTGTTCTGCAAATACAATACTATACAATTTTCAGTGAACAAGGAAGTGAATAAAGTCTCTGGAATATAAAAAAAGATATTTTAACTAGTAGGCTACACAGTGTTAGTTCAAATTGTTGAAATTAAGAGAGATTATTTTACAGGTGAAAACACCTTTCATATACCTACAATTATTTAATCACATATTATAGAGACTTTTTTTCTGATTAAAGCTAATATGATAGAATATAACAAATTATCGAACTTAATCTCCCTTATTATTGTTTAAGTGACAACCACATTTTATTTAAATAAAGAATTTACTGCTATTTCAATTTTAATATATCAGCACATGGATTTCTTTCTTATATTTTTTTTAACATAGCTGCAGTTGGATATGTTTCAGCAAATAAAACTCACACATTTGTTTTCCCAGGTTTGGCACATATGGAATGAACATATTTTGAAGAGTACATGCACCAAGAAAAGCAAAATTATTTTTTATGATGAAAAAACAGTTTGTAAGCTTTCTCACTCATACTCCCACAACAAAAAGAATAATACTCTGTTCTGAACAGACTTCATACAGGTACATGTGTGGTCTGGAAACATTTGTAGACTGTATCAACAGTTTACTCCAAGAGGTTCCTGTGTATACATGTACAGTGTCATACCATTATATGTTCAGTATAAATAGACACACACAAATGCTCTTTCCATCTTATTTCTCTGAAGATTTTAATTCAGCAGTCTCAGGTTACCAGTTTAGCAATACTCTGATCATAGGGTAGCCACAAAAGAAAAAAATGAGAAAGGAGAAAATGCTGAGTGACAAAAGAAACAGATGGGAGAAGAGAAGAGGAATCTGCTCTGAAATTACTCTTCAATCGACCCAGTGAGCATTGGAATGACTACTGGGAACAAGTATGTTGGAAGTTGTGCCTTAGCTGGTGTAAAGATTCAGAATGTTATTGAGGTTAATAGAACATACAGGAATTTACTCCATAGTCTTTGATAAAGGTTGGATGAAAGGCAGAATTTCCATTCGATAGGAAATCTAAAGCATCTATTTTTCGTTCTGATTTAGAAAAAATCAGTAGTTTGTATTTCCTGTAAAATGAAAACCCTTCCAAAATCCATCTCCTGGAAAAAGGAAAGAGGGAGGAGAAAAAAAAAAAAAAAAAGAAGAAAAAGAAAAAAAAAAAAGAGGGAAGAGTTGTTGCTGGGTAGGATGGCTAGATGTATTGCACACTTGAAGGTGGCTGTACCCAACTAATCCGGGGAAAGGCAACCTTCCCTGCAATTATACAGTCCACAAGAGATGTGCACACTCTCTTTTTCAGTGGAAACAATAATCAGAGCTGGGTATTGTCCTGTTCCAGGCTTCCTCTGAGACATTTTGTTCACAGCTCAGTGCAGACTAACTCCAGTCCATGGGTTTGTGTACCAACTAACCACCACTTACCTCTGCTATCTCCCCTCTCCCTCCTCCTTTTAGCCTTCCTTTCTATCCTCTCCTTCAAACACATTCCTCCTTAGAGCTGTTGTGCTTAGAGGTGCAGCCTAGCCCAAGAGATTAATTTAATTTAGCATTGCTAATTGACTAAAATGAATAAAATAAGTTTCATTCAATACTTTGCTTTAAAGAAAGTAGGGAAAACAAATATTGATTTATAATTTGATTCGGCTGCAAGATCTACAGTTTCCTGTGGTCAACTGTTAACTAGGGTCCTAGCTATCTATTAAGTATTATATTTGGGGATAATGAGGGAATGCTTTGTGATATTTTTTCATTGCTGTCACCCGTCATGATTATTTAAATCTAATTTCAAAATAAATGAACAAGTGCAGTCCTTATGACCTTCCTTAGGCACTGGACCACTGTTAGCCTGTGTGCAAGCTTTGCAACCTCCATATGGTGAAGCTAGAGAGAAGCAGGGCCTAAGTTCCAGTCATTATACACTTGAACAAAGACTTTCAGCTTCTCCTTTTGGAATCTGAGTTTCATTTCCAGGCCAGCCAGGCTGTTTGTAATCTCAGCATGACCCATTTATTTCAGACTGGACTTGCACAATAGTTAGGTCTCATAATGAGTGTATTTATTACAGCAATTTATTAATAGGTGTACATTTAGGACATGGACAAATTCTAATAAAATAAAAAAGACTATATGGGAATTATACCTTGAAACACATAAACAAGTAACTTCAAAATTTATTTAAAGATTGCCCAGAATTAGTTTTCAGTATAGAAAATTCATTCCTCTAAACTAGGCTTAGTAGCTTAAACAAGTTTTAGTTACTGTGTGAAAAATTTTTAAAAATGTATGTACCTCAAGGACGAGCACTCTTAGAAAAGACATGAAGATGTAAAAAAGAAGTAAGAAAGGAAGTGGTACAACTAATAAAAGTAGCATTATTCTGTGTTTAAACTTGGTTTTCTTGTGTTACAACAAATATAAAATATACTCATATGTATCGGTTTACAGTTGTAACATATGTTATTTGGTCGATCTGGAGAACATTTGGGCATTCAGGATGCACATTTGTGTGTTGTAGAACATCAACAAAAAGTAAATTAATGTATACATAATGCTGGATATAATTGTCATAATTATTTACAGTATACATCTGAATATCAAGCAAATGGTGCTTAGCTAAGTTTACTGAAGATCTGTATTGAACACTGGCTCAAAATGATTTTATTTTGCAACAAAGATCTGAATAAATATCATTTTAAAAAAAAATCTAAAAATATTGAAGCAAGGTGGTAAGTTCTCCAGCATTAGATCTCCTTAAGAACAGTTAGATATCTTTTTGGGAACAGATTTTATGTTCTTTCATATTCCCTCAAGTCCCACTTATTTGTGTTAATACTTGTGTGATTGATAAGTACATGTGTTGTAATGCTCCTCAGCCAAAATGTGCATGATAAGCGCAAGTGATTAAACTTTGGTTTTCCGTATGAGAACATTTAATTTAAAGTCTTCTAGAAGTTTTAATACAGCTCTTCTGCTATACCTTAAGTAAAAACTTCACAGGGTCCTCAAGAAATGACTTTCATAGATAAATGGAATCGAAAATGTGTCTTGTTGAGCTGTCTTGTTAAGTTGGTACGAGCTACTTTAGTCTTCCCTCTCCCAGAAGCTAATTTTCACTTCTAATTCCAGGAAAAGAAATCTGATATACAGTAACATTTATCTGAATGTAAACATCAAAACAAAAAGTCTGACAAATATAGACAAGCAAATTCATCCAGAAAAGATGCAAACCAGTGTCAGTACTTGCCACAAAACTTAGTGCGCTGGTTTAAACACAGGTAGGCCATGAAGTCCTGCACTCACGCCCCCCTAACCCACTGAGATGGGATGGAAGTCACAACAAAGGGGACACAGATTAGGATGAAGGACAGGGACGGCTCACTCACCAATTATGGTCATGGGCAAAACAGACTCAAAATGGGGAGGAAAAATCAATTTAACTCATTGCCATTCATCTGAGTAGCACAGTGAGGCATAGCAACCACATGTTACAACACCTTCCCCCACCCCTCCCTTCTTCCTGGGCTCAAATCACTTTGCTCCCAATTTCTCTACCTTCCCCCAACGACATAGGGGACAGGGAATGAGGATTACAGTCAGTTCACCTCTGCTGCTTTCGCAGCAGGAAAGTCCAGGAAAGTCCAGGAACAAGATGTTCCAAAGCAAGCTTCCCATGGAGTCACAGATCTCTTCAGGCTCAGCTCCCGGCTCCGGCATGGGAACATGCATGGGCTGCAGACAGGCCTCCAGCCCAGCACACCTCCTCACCCCTCCCACTCTGGGGATCCACTCCTGCTCTGGCATTGAGTGTCTCTGGGGTCTCAATTTCAGTCACACTTGCCCTCAGGCTCAGCTTTTCTGCTCCAGTGTGGAGTCCTCCATGGTCTACACATCAGTATCTGCTCCACTGTTGAACTTCCATGAGCTGCAGGGACCTCCTTTACATTCTCCTGCTCCATGGGTGTTGAATTGACTGTCTGAGGTTCTCTGTCCTTGCTCTTCTCCTCCTTCTGGCAACGAAGCTCTCTCTTTGTTTAGGCCTATGGTCATTTTCTGTTCAGGTCAATGGCCTCTCCTCAATGTTTTCTCCACCTTCTTTTTTTCAAGACAGTCCTTCCCCTCACAAATATGGATTCACAGAGGCATTTCTCTATTGCTCATTGACTCAGCCTGGCCTGGGGGGGTATGCCTTGGAGGCAGGGGAGCACATGGTCTGCCACAATATCCAAAAGCTCGTTCCTCCTACCTGAGCTAACCCTGTAAGTGGATGAGGTGTGAGTGATCAGAGCAGGTTTACAGATCCACTGATAAGACCTGCTGCTAGCCAGGCAAAAATGATGAAGGAGAATACATGAAAGTCGTAGTTAACTTTTCTGTATACCAAATTTTGAAGATGAGCTATTATTAGGTATACAAAACTAGCCCCACCAATACTTCAGATTCTACCAGTAATAACAAAATGAGCTTGTGAAGGGGATGCTCGGTTTATGATGGTTTACCAGAGTCCGTCTGGTAAAAGCTAAATAATGCACCCAAATTTAGAAACGTCCAGAAAATCTCAGTCAAAATTAATTCTATGTCTCAAACTTTGAGGAGAAATGCCAAAACCCCCACGTCCAGTGAGTGAACTGCCCATCATCTATGTGCAATACATGGTTCACTGACTGACTTATCATTCTGAGAAAGAAATCCATTTGGAGGCTGTAAATTACTAAGCTGAAACTTCCATGCTAGTAGCTTTTAATGCACTTTGTTTCATGAACGCTGACAAAAAATCTGGAGTGATGCATCTTCTTTTACTGTAAAATATGCATTACAATTTAGAAATATTGATGAAAAGTGAAAATCAATTTCTTCTGTCATACCTTTGTGCAAAGACCATTTGGAAAGTGATATGCTGCAGTTCCAACCACTCTTCAATTTTGCAACACCTATGGAAAAATAAGCAGGTAAAATAAAATGGTCAAGGGGTGGGGTGTGGGAGAAGCACAGAAATTTAAAGATACATGCTTCTGGTCCACTATACACATCTCCAGCAAGAAATTTGGCATATTCTTTCTATTTGGTGCCAGATCCATAATCCATTTAAGTGAAGATAGAAGCTATTACTGGTTTTAGTAGGAGCTGGAACAATCCTCTAAATTGCAATTGTCAGGGTCTTTCATGATATTTGATATCATCAGGTATCAAAAAAACCCCACATTTTGAGGGCATTTTTACATTACACAGATAGTAACAGATTACAGAGCATTCATTGAATGGTGCAGTGTTGCCCTATAATTGCACATTTTGGTAAACATACATTTTATGACAGCACATTTGAAGAACTTTAATAAGAGTACTGGAAATTTAATCCCAAACAATTAACAAAAATATGTATAGCAGTGTATTGTGGCTAGATATCTATAAAGGGGGCCTGATATCAATGGATTAATAAATGGTAAATTCTAAAGTAATACTATGCTTTTTGAGAAAGAGCTTATTTTGTAAAAATACAGGGGGTTTTTTCATTGCTTATTTTTAATTGGGTAAAATTCAATAAATATTCAGTTTTCTTCAGATGTATTTTTTTGGTTTGACTGCTTTCAGAAAATGTGAAATGTTTCATTTCTGTTTTCAAGATGGAACATTTCAACTTTCCATTTTAAAGTTGCAAAAAATCCCCAAATAATAAAGATGGAGTAGAAGAGGTTGAAATGTACACACACATCATCTACCTTTGATCATTTTCCAGCGTTACACAGGAAGCCATCAAAAATAAAATAAACTCAACCAATTTCCCTTCCTTGTTTTTATCTATTTATTTTTCATTCCACAATCTAAAGATGTCTTTCTTGTCTTCTTTAAAGTTCTACTCATGTATGCATAAAAAATTACATTGCTTAATTCAAGCAGTTTTAAATATAAATACCACAGTATTTCACAATTGCAGCTGCACTTGGTGTTCACCTCCTCAATGATACATATCGACCATGTGCAAAAGCAAGTGACTTGGCCTTTTACTGTTTGGGGCTGAAGTGTCCCAGTGTTCCAGTATTTCCCTTACAAAGAGCTGGGGAAATGCCAGAAAGTCCACCAGGACTCCCCATATTAGAGGCATTCCTTGGCTCTCTTCTCTAATCGTCACCAGTGTGTCTCTGCTGACAGATCTAGCTGCCTTCACTTAAATATATCCATTTCTTCTCAAAGGTGTATATATATATTT
>NW_010330883.1:0-12442 GCF_000700745.2 Antrostomus carolinensis
GCGAGGGGCAGCCCAGGTGTCTGCCATGGCCCAGAGAGAGGGGAGAGCTCTGCCTTCCAGAACATTGCCCGCCTGATAGGGACCGATAATCTCATTCACAATTTACAGCTTTCCTTTTCTACCAACTTCATTCTCCATTAATAAAATAAGAAATGAGGAGAAAAAAAGAGTCTGCAGAGTCTCAGAAATGCTTCATTTAAAGTCTTTGCTGAATTTTTCTTCTGGTTAGTCTTTTAATTTCACTTTACAAACCTTTTTGCAGCTGTGTTTTGACTTTTGGTGAAGGGCAGATTTTCCACAGCCACAAACAGCTTCAAAATACCGTAACTGCCATTACCTCTCCTTCCTTGGCCAAACCAAGATAATCCCTGGAGAATATGATGACTAAGACTTGGCTTCCTGTTGGCAAATCTCTTCTCTTGGAATTTGTGCTGAAGTTCAGCACATACTTACCGGTCTGTTTTCCCTCAGAAGTGCCGTCAAGTGACATAGATCGTAGGGAGCCATTTAAATCCAATTAAGTAACTCCTTACCTATTGCAGACTATCAAAAGCAAGAAAACAAGTCTTGAGGGATAATCCAGAGAGAAGCCTTTAGCAGAGGTAATAACAGGATTTAAGAATGTCCAAAAATGGTATTCACAATTTAACTGGCTTTGATTTAATTTTGCATCCACTCTGCAGCACTGAGTTTTTCAGGAACCAAACAATCCTCAGGGACCCTGTGGGAACAACTGCTTGAAACAGTCTTTCCCCATCACAATTTTACTCCTTTTTTTTTTTCTGTCCCCTTCTCTCCCTCAATCACACAGTGAATTTGAAAGGAGAAAAAGGCAATTACCTCGGATGCCAGAAAGGTTGTGCTGTTATACTGCGTGTCAGGGTGGATGCCTGAGTTTATCTTCAGTTTCCCAGACTGGACTGGTCATTGCTGCTGCTTGGCCAAAAGGTTACAGACAGTTCCCAGTGTGACTCTGTCCTGGCAAATACTCTGACTGTTCAGGACATGCTTCCCCTTGCCCCACGGAAGAGCTTCTTAGTGCCTCAGCCCTTCACCATGAACAAGGAACCTCCAGAGACCTCAGCTGTTCAGATCACCAGAACCTTGAGGGATGAAGACAGGAGCCACCCAGGTCTCTGCCCCTGGAAGTGTGGGTGCAGGACCAGCCGAGACCTCTCAACACACCCTTGGCTCCAGCAGCCTCAGCTGACCAGCTCAGGGCTAAGCCACCTCACACTTTTCTCCTGTCAGCCCCACAAAAGCTGAATTGTTGAGACAATTCACTTTGATTTCCCCCATTAACAACCAGCCTACCTGAAGTGAAGCAAAACCAAGCGAGTGAGGTGAAGAATGAGGTTTTCAGAGGAGGCAGAGGCAGGTCCTGCTCATTAACACTGATGTAGGTTTTAAACATTCCCCAAAACTGTCCTTGCAGTTTTCTCTCTGCTGACAGACTCTGCTGCTGCTTCACTTCTCTCCAAGCTGAAATCCAAGACAAAATAACAATAAAATTCGATGTTTAACCTAACACAGCCTCCCAGCAGTACACACTTTGTTGGAACTTACTAACCAGCTCCCAGCTTGTTCCCTGTGTAATCAGTTTGTACTTCAAAGTCCTCGCCAGCAGACAGAACTAAATGATGGTGTTAAATTCACTCATGTATAAAATTAATTAGTTTTGGGGGCAGGGCAGTGGATATTGGTTGTCAGAAGTTGGGATATTAGTTGAATGGGGTTGCCCAGGGCTCTGGGGACCTTTGTAAGTTCCCAAGCAATACCTCCTGCTCTTCTATGGTCTTCAATCTGGGTGGATGAGAAGAGCACTGCTGGCTCCCTGGGGCAAATTGTTCAGGAGTGGGAGGATAATCCTTGAGCAGAGCAAAAGGCTGCGCTTGCTCCTGTGAAAGGCAGAGGGACTGACTGCTCCCACACTGAGCAGAAACACACGCTTGTGAGATCAAGGCATGTTAAACCAGATCCCAACTGCTGCTGCAGAAATCACCCAGCATTATAATTCCCCTCAAAACCACTGCACTGTCAGAGCTGCTCTGCTCTCCATCCAGGGGTGGTTGAGATGTCTGGTGAGATGCCTCAAGGCCAGGCTTTCCCAGGAGGTTGTTAGTCAGGTCTAGGGTTTGTTGAGCTCCCAGCCTGGCTGCTGGGACTAGCAGGGGATGCAGTTAAACAAGTCACCAGGAGGGAAAACAGCATCTGGCTCATCACCCACTGAAGCAGCAAGCACAGGTCACACCAGGGAACGGTACCTCTGCATCTCTGGTGTCCTTCTAGGATAATCCTTTCCCAATTAGCTTTTGAGGGCTTAGACATTAATATAATTATTTTTAAGTCTCACCATTGAAGAAACCCCAAACCCATGAAGCATCAGGGGCAGGTTCACATCTCCTTGCCTTGCTTGGCAGAACATGAGGGGTTTAGCAGCGATTTTCAGCTTTTGTCTTAATCCAACAGTTAGCTGTAAATCCACCCCCTCACCCAGGCTGTGGTGGCTCTCACCTCGGTGTGACAGACACGGTGCTTCATTAAGCTTCAGGGTGGGATTTGATGCCCTGAATGGATATGAATGACCTGCAAGGTGAGTCAACAGCTCTCTGGGTTACAACCCCAGAACTTGTCAGCCCCAAACTCCTGCCAGGCTCGATGAGATCTCCCTTTGGTGCTGGATAAAAACTCCTCAGGTATAACCAGGCACAGATCATCTACTAAAAACAAGCAAATCCAGAGCTTTGAAAGGCCCACGGCAGAACCACATACACAAATCCCCATCTAATTTGGAAACAACACAACTATGATCAGAGCATACTTTCATTTTTTTTTTTATTTCACCAAAAATAAAAAACCCCATAAAACCTCAAACAACCAACACACAAAAACCCCCAGCATCTGTCCATCCTACCTCCATCTCAAACAGACTCTGTGATGCCCCATGCTCACCCACTTCTGCAGCTACCTCAGCGTGAGCTCCCCTAAAGATGGGCTGCAGAACAGATGTAATTATTTTCTTGCTGCTACAGCAACACCCATATTCTCATGCTCATACAGAAACCCTAAAGAAAAAAAATCACCCGTTGATGCTTGACCTGCATGTTGATTTGGTTCGTTTTCCAGACGCCAGCAGCTCAGTGAGACAGGGAGATAATGTAAAGGCCACTGAAGAAATCTATTGATTTCAGCCTGTGGTTTCCCTACCAGCAGGCTCTCACTACAGACTGTGATTTCCTTGCCTGATGAAGTGATAATCCATTAAAGCCAAAAATACTGGTCCACAGATCATCTGAATTGTAAGTGATAAAACTCCCTGCGTTTGGCAGGTTCCAAAATGTCATTATTCTGAAACAACAACATTTCCCATTCACAGCAGCACTAAGTACATCCTCATGGCCTTTCAAATCTGTTGTGCAAATGCATGTGAAAATTGCTTTTAAGAGATGCCTTGGCAATTAGCACCCTACACACAGGGAAGGGTCAGAGACAAAGCAATTGTCTGGTGATGTTAAGCAGCGTTCTTTGGGGGCACACAAACCAGACTGCCACAGACTAACCCGACCTTCGACTAAAATAATCCCTTCAATCCATGATCTACCTGAAAAATAAGAGTTCTGCTCCTGCCACGGATTTTACCTTCGTTTGTCATTATCAGGTACTTAAAGACACCAAGTCAGATACTTCTTAAAATCAGTTTCTGAGGAGGGATAGAATAATTTCTATTCCATGCTGCCTGAATACCCTATTGGACAATCAGTATGGAATTTAACAAGTTGCTTTTAGAGCAGGGCTGGATTTTGGGCTTTACCACCAAAGCCACCAACTGTTTTTAATCACAACTGCTGCCTCCCCAAAGAAGTCCTGGTCTGCAAGGAGTTCTTCAGAAACAGATGGGCAATCTTCCTACTTTGTAGATCAAAAATACCAGTTTCTGCCAGTTCTTCACAAAACCCCTAAAGGAATCAGAGGTTGAACTTCAGGTTAAAAGAAATAAAAACTGAGATGCAGCAGAATATTCAGAAATTTACCCACAGATCCCTGGGAGGTTTAAACCTGATTTCCCATCGAGTTGATACCCAAGTTAGATGACAAACACACCCACCTATAACACTAACAGCAGTGGGCATAATCCTAAATTCTCACCACAACAAGTCTCCATTCAACATCCCACACCTCTGCCCCAGCCCCTCTGCTGCTGCCAGTAACGGGTCTGGGCTGCCTGATCTGACCCCCCAGGCAGGCAGCACATTATGTACCACTCTGTACTTTATCACCTTCTCCTCAGCCACTCCACGTTGGGAGAGGATTAAACAGCATTAACTGCCTTCCCCAAGGCTCCCACCCCGCTGCTCCTCCTGCCAGAGAGCCAGACCAGAGCAGTCTGAGGATTAACGACTCTTGTCCCAACCAAAGGACAAAGAGGTGGTGAGTGGGTGTTAATTGAGCTACAGGGGAAGGGCTCACCATGCTTGTGCAAGCCCTCCAAGCTGGTACCCATTTCCAAACTGGACCTAGCAGTGGGGATGGCAGTGCCACAGCCTGGGGCAGAGCAGGTTGATGGGCAGGAGAAGGACTCTGGGGTGGGGTGTCCTTAGGATAAGAGGAAATGGCCTCAAGTTGTGCCCAGGGCAGTTGAGATGGGATGTGAGGAAGAATTTCTTTGCTGAAAGGGTTCTGAGGCATTGGAAGGTGTTGCCCAGGGCAGTGGTGGAGTCCCCATCCCTGGAGGGATTGAAGAGTCGTGTAGACATAGTGCTGAGGGACATGGGTTAGTCGGGTACTTGTCAGTGTTGGGTTCATGGTTGGACTCCATGATCTTAAAGGTCTTTTCCAATCAAGGTGATTTTGTGATTCTGTGTCACCTCTCACCAGAACCCACTGCTGTTGTCCCAAGGGCTAAAGCTGCATCTCCCAGTTCACACCAGAAGAGTCTGCTCCCCTGGTCACAGCCAGAACAGATCTGGGGCAGCATCTCCTTTGGTGTGCAGAGCTGTGATGATCTCCAGCCTGGGACCCCCACCCCACCAATTCCTGCCACAGCAGGTGTCATCAGAGCACAGTAATGAACCACGGGTGCCTGAGAATCAAGAGCTACAGCAAGAAACTCAAAGCCAGCATCCTGGTGTTACAACTCCATCAACACTACAAGGATCCTCTGCCCACAGCCATTTAATTAGGAGAAGCAGGCAGCTTATTTAGAGCACAGCTTTCTGCTTCGTTTGCAGGAACCACAGCACAGGGAGGAGACAGACCATTAGGGCTTATGTTTCCTAGGAGATTTTCACACACTAAGATGGGGGGGGGAAAAAGAAAGACCCACATTTCACACAAGCTGAAGGTAGTAATTCCACTGGCACTTCTGATCTGTTAAGCATGTCGAGCTAAACTGCTAGTGAAACTACAATAATGGGCTTTAATTGGACTATGATAATGGGCTTTAATTTGGTTTATTTTGTCCTGTTCTCAACATACCCAAAAAGGCAGCAAGAACAGGAAAGAAGTTGCTCAAATAGCTTAAGAGAAGGAACACATCTAATAGTAGCACTGCTAATGGCCAAGTCTCAATTCTATGACCTTATCTCTCAGCATCTTAAAAGTCCCTCAGCTTGACAGCCCCAGAACTTCCAGGTAATAATATCAGGGCAGGTAAGAAATACTCAGTATTTTAATTGATCAATACAAGCAGACCCGAGTGCTGGTCATTCAGTTGGAAGCGGTCACACCAAGGCAGCTGCACAATCCCTGATGAGTTTCCTTGTATTTGGGCAGAACCTGGGCCTGACTATCAAATAGGCAAGAACAACCTTTAATCATGAAGCCTTGAACTTTGCTTTGGCAGGGAGAGTACAGATCACTGCAGACGTTTTCCCTCTGATTCATCATTTTCTAATACATTGTCCTGAAACAGCTGCTCCTCTCCTTTCATAATCCTGATTGATGTCTCTCTTACCTGGAAGCCAACGGGTTCTGAATAACTGCAGCATTTCCATCAGGCAAGGAGGGGAGCAGTAGACAAAGCAGATCTGAGGTCACAGAAAGGTTCTCGTTCACTTATTCCCTGTATGGAGATTTTCAATTAAATGTATCTTAAATCCTGTGCTCTTCTTTGTCTGCCCCAAAGAGGAGGGAGGGCCAGAGCAGCAGCTCCCCTCCCATTGCAGATGCCTCCAGCATCCCTGTAACCCCCAGTTCAGCTGCAGATGCTGGAAGGTGACGTGGGATGAAGCAGCTGTAGCAGCCCAAGCACCCACCCAGCTGTGCCCCACACAAACCTGTTCCCACAGAGCCACCCTCAGGACCAGAGCCTGGGCATTATCCTTGTGACCAATGCAAATATCCCAGCGAGGTGTTGATTAAAAATAACACAAAACTTCTCAGCTCTACAGGCTGTAGGGCCCAAAAATCCCATGCACAGATCAGACCTCAACTGTATAAAGCAAAATACAGGACCTAAAGAAAATACCTTCCCCAGTCTGTCACTGCTGCCTTGCTGGGACTTCTCACTCAAGCAAGTTCTCCTGTCCCCACTGCTGTTAACCAGCTTGTCTGTCTGTCCACTCCAGAACTAACAGACATACTTTCCCCACAGCAGCCTGTCAGGAGAGGACAAGAAAAAGCCATTTGTTTCCAGCCTTGAAATGTAATTTTTTGGTGCTGCTTTATTATTATTATTATTACTGATTTTAAGGTTGTAAATGCTCTGGCTGTGTCTGGTTTTTAAATGCTAATGATGGTAACAGCAAAAGGAGATGAGGGAGTGGGGAAGGAAATTGAAGCATTTCACAGCTACCCGAGTCTTTAAACATCCCTGGCTACACAGGGAAATCAACAGGGAGAACGTAAGGATGATAAACAAGTCATTTGCTGTCTTGAAGATGCCTGTCGCTTCAATTTTCCCCTCTGGCAGTTGCTGCTACTTAAGCAGACTGTTTCCACACACATATGGGTCAAATGAAAAGACATAGCAAAACAAGAGGGAAAAAAGTAAACTGTAATAGAGTTATCAGCTGCAATAACACCCCAGGACTGGCTTTATTTTATCCAACACAAATCCCCTGGTATCCACCAGCCTTTCAGGCTGACCTTGAAGAACGTGCCAGGGGAGGAGGCTGGTCCCATCCCCACAAGAGGTGGGTTTGGGGGGGGATCATGTGTGATGGTTTTGGGAGACTTGGGGTGTTGCACACCCAAACTGTCCCCAAACAGCAGAGACACCAGGAGCAGCACAGACAAAGCATGAGATGCTCCAAGTCAAACTCACAACTCAGACACAGCAACTCCAGGGACAGCAGCTCAGCCCCCCCAAATTTATATTCACAGCAATGTTTTTAAGCACTGATACTTTAAAGCTTAGTTCTTTAGTACAACCCTGTCAGCTTTTGTTCTTCTGCTCGCCAATTTTTACTGCTTCACATGGATTTTTTCCATTAAAATCAAAACTGCTTGTTCTGCCTCACAGTGTCCCCAACAGGAACCGCTTTGGGGTATTTGCCATGTGTTTGGCATATTTATTTATGCACCCAGAGATGCTCTCTAATATTAAGCAGGATCTGAGGTTTTAATTAAATGGAAAAAAACCAAATGTGAATGAAGGAAAGGGGGAGGAAAAGGGGAGTCTGACTGACACATCAGGTTTATAATTACCTTAAAATTATAGAAGCTCCTGCCTTTAGTTCCCAGAGCTGTGTGACAGATAATGCTGCTCAATTATACAGCAGAGTTTTCTCCCTCCAGAAGGTAAAGGGGGGAACAGTGCAAGTGTTGAACCAGGTGTCCATTTGGAGACAATTTAATATTTCACATGGTATCAGGATGGACCAGGGCTGTGCTAAACCCTTCAGCACTCCCAGTAACGGGTGCAATCACATCCTCTGCTCGATGACCACACTGCAGAGAAGTTTGTTTTCCTAATAAGACAGACACCACAAAAAGTCATTTTTCTGAGAACTCTCCACAAACATTGCAAGCAATAAAAATCAAATTACATATCAAGTTTTCAGCTTCCAAACTCCCCAAGTCTGATAAAAACAAAGGACAGTCCTACATGGAGTTAAGTCAATGGCAAGAGCAAGCTCAGCTTTTAAAGGTCTTGCAGTCTTTAAGAACTGGGAAGTCTCAGCAGTTTATATTTTCAGGAGGTGGAGGGGAAGTCATTCATGGCTTAATTTTGACAGAGAGTTGGCATTAAAAGCACCATCAGATACCAGGAACCCCCAGCCCTCATTCCTGCCCTCAGTCTTTCCAAGGAGATGATCCCAAGCTGCTATAAATGCAGTTGCAACACCATTAATTTTATAACATCTGAACCAGCACAAAAATGACCAAATCTTTATTTTCCCCCAACCTGAACCATAAAAAGCATTTCAGTGATGAAATGCTAAAGACAGACCGAGTCTGCTTCATGCTGTCAGCAGCACGAGTTTAACACCATCACATACCACAAATAAAATACTTGTGTTGCAAAGTGAACCCAATCAGCATATAAACCCAAGCCAAGAAATTTTATTTACTTATTTAACCAGCAAGCTACCCACAAAGCAAAGTAACCAGCTACTGAGCCAAATGATTTAGCAATCCCAAACCCTCTGCCTCTGTGCTCTACAGGAAAAACGTGCAGGATGCCAGCTGGGAATAGGAACAGCATTTTCTCTGTTATGCTTCATGGTGTATGGACCCTACCAGCTGCCAAAAATTAGCTGTGTAACACAGTGTTACCTCGACAAACCAAATGTTAAAAGCTTAGAAATCCAGTTACACAGTCCCATATTAACATCACACCCAGAGGGAAGGTTGGAACAGTTCTCACAGCATTTCAGGGTTTAGCTCACCCTGCAGCAGCAATAACCAGCAGCACAGAGCCCCAGGGGTTACCTGTGATCCTGCACATGCATCTTCCTCCACTGGGCACAGAAAACAACACAGTACAAACAGATGCACTGCCAAAAAAACCCCCAAACAAACAAAAAAACACCAAAAAACCCCAAAACCAAACCAGCAGCATCTTCCCCACACTGTAACACCTCCAATCCCTGCCCCACAACACTTTCATCCTCCAGGGTTGGGCTTATGGGGAACAGCCTAAATATCTGCAGCTGGGGTGGGACTGGGATGGTCAGGCACAACTGGGCACAGCTGGGCCATCATCTCCCAGAAGCTCCCAGAGCATTAAACACACCAGCACCGTGCTCAGTGACTAATTCCTGAGCTGCTTAGTTGGAGAACCCAGTTCTGGTTTTGCTGAAACACATAACACCTGGCAATACAAGCAATGTGTCAAAACGCTCAGGAAACCAATGAAAGAAAATGAGTTTCTTCTTTAATCCGCCTGCTTGAAGAATGTCCTTGCTGCGATAATCTCTCTCCCTCTAAAGAAAATAAATTTCTATTTTCCAAGGATCATTTTTCTTTTGTGAATTAGCTTCACTTTCCTCTAAGCGCCTTTGCAGAAGTATTCTCCCTGCAACTCAACTTAGGTAAATCTGGAGTAAAAGCTCTGACTCTGAGGGAATTGCTCCCAAATCAAACCAGTGCTAGTGAAAGCTGAGTTTGGCCTCAAAATGCTTTAAATGTTTCTTTCTCTCTGCAGAATCTGCCCCTC
This sequence comes from Antrostomus carolinensis, assembly GCF_000700745.2. Lineage (NCBI taxonomy): Eukaryota > Metazoa > Chordata > Aves > Caprimulgiformes > Caprimulgidae > Antrostomus > Antrostomus carolinensis. Next base: position 9,602 of record NW_010330883.1, read on the forward strand.
CATCTTTGCCTTCCTCTTTGCTTTCCATTGCTTTCTAGTTTTTTTTTGCACTGCTCTCTATTAATCTTCCAGAAAATCAGCTGTCTGATCACAAACATGGAAAATCACATTATTCACTGAAATATCTTCTCTCTAACTCCAGCACCCCAGCCAGGCGCTCTCCTGTGATGGGTACTTTATATCCATAGGGTCTTTTATAAGGATGAATGTCTTTTAATTAGACACAAACTGCGCTCATTTATGGTTGTTAAAAGTGATCTGCAAATCTTTATGTAGCGAAGAACAATCTTCTTATAGGCAACTTAATTGTAATATCACAGCCAGCGAGGCAGAGCTGGCTCTGAGAGCAGCAAAGCCCGTGTGGAGCAGAGAATTGTGAGGAAGAATCCCACATGGATGTGTTTCTTGTTTGCTTTAGAGAAAGGAAAAAAAAACAAACATTAGCAATAAGTGGGTGTTGGGTTTATTTCTTGTTGACATAACTGAAGAACCAGGAGGGGAAATACAAAGGTTTAATGTTGCAAAACAAAAGTGAAATTGTGTGTGTGCACATGTATATTTGTATATATACGAAATGAAAATATTTTGCAATCACACACTGTGTGGGAAGATACATTGAAAGCTCAGAAAAAAAAGAGTGGGAAGATGAGGAGAAGAGGCAAGTGATGCCCAAGGTGAGATATGGGCACGTTCCAGCTGTTGCCACATCTGGATTTTCAGCCACCCAATGTAAGTGTGTTTGTCCTTCGGCTGAGGGTGTTTCTGTTGCCTGTCGCTTTTCCTCTGGCTCACACCACACCGTGGCAGAGTCTGCAGCTGCTGGGGCCTCTTCAGCTCACCTCTCCCCAGCAGATTTGTCTTCTCCATGCTTTTTTTCCAGGCTCTGTGTGGGTGAGAGATGGGGCAAATACCAAGGACCCGAGGCAGAGGCTGCTCTGGGGATGTTTTTCCTTTCGGGGCGGTTTTCTATCAGATGGTGTAAAACAGCAGCGTTTAGCTGAGGCCTGAGCAGGCAGAGTCGGGCTTTTGCCACATCTCGGGGACAGTCTCCATCCCCTTCCTACAGAGAAGGGAAGGTGCAGCAGATCAAACCAGGACCTGGTGCCAGTCAATGGTGTTTCCACCAACTTTGCTGCAGGGCTGAGACCAAGCTGCACAAACCAAGGGACATCTCACTCCTGATGCTCTGATGGACTTGCACTGCCGTGTCCCCTGTCCCCAGGCTCTTGGGACAAAGGAGGAGCCAAGGGCAGAGGTTTAAGGGGTCTGACTAGCAGGGACAGTGCAATCAGGGGCAGAGCATCCCCAGCCCCACACGCTGCAGAAGAGGGGATGCAGGGGACAAGGACAGGAGGGGTCCCAGCCTTCTGCTCTCACCCGGGAATTGCAGTGGGTAAAAGCCACTGGCAAAGCCCAGGGATTGCAAAGCCTGAGAGAGCAGCAGGAGAGGATCCAGCTCCCACCTGCCCGTGACAGCGTCCAGCAGCGCTCGGCACAGCAGAGGCTGGAGCCAGGAGGAGGGAACTGCCAGGCTATAAAAACCAGAGCCAGGCAGGCAGCGTTCACACACACACAGCGACCGAGAGCCACTGCCAGCAACAGCCACCCGCTTCCCGTGGAGACACGGACCCTCGGACACCGCTCACCTGGCTTTTATTGTTCTTGGAATGAAAAGGCCAAAGGGATTCAGCCTCTGGAGCAATTTCTCTTACTTTTGCTGCACTAGAAAGAAGCAACAACGAGGATTCTCCTTCTCCCTTCAATTTACCAGCACAGGGGAGAGAGGACGCGCGAGATGAACAGTTCAGGGAGAAATGGGGATTGGGGAATGTTTAGTGAAGATGAGAGAAAGATCAAGGACTGATCCAGGGGCTCTCACACCTCTTTGCTTGTTGGGAATATTTGCAGAGAGCAGCCGAGCCAGGGAGGGGAATTGCAGCCGCACAGCACAGGGCTAGCGTGACACTGAGATGCATGAGGGAGAGGAGGTGACAACGGTGGTGGGGATGGCAGGAGGTGGCATGTCCATCCCCCCCAGCCAGGGGTAGGGGACCTGGTGCAGCCGTGCTCAGGGGCAGCACTGACCTGGAGAGCTCAGCTATTTGCAGAGAGCAGCCGAGCCAGGGAGGGGAATTGCAGCCGCACAGCACAGGGCTAGCGTGACACTGAGCTGCATGAGGGAGAGGAGGTGACAACGGTGGTGGGGATGGCAGGAGGTGGCATGTCCATCCCCCCCAGCCAGGGGTAGGGGACCTGGTGCAGCCGTGCTCAGGGGCAGCACTGACCTGGAGAGCTCAGCCCTGGGGAGGCAGGGAAGGTTTAACCATCCATCAGAGAGGAGGGTAGAGCTGCCTGTGCTCCTGCAGAGCTTCCCAGAGGGATGGAGCCAGGCTGGGGCTGGAACAGTACTCATCACAGCCAGCCTGGGCACAGCCAGGGGCTGCTGACCCCCCAGACCCTGGCAGGGGACCCCAACCTGACCCTCTTGCACAGCCGGGATGAGGAGCTGGCCAAGGCAGAGATAGGGGTGCTGGCCACCATCCTGGCTGTAGCGACCATAGGCAATGTGGGGGTGCTGCTGGCCATGTACCGCCTGAGGAAGAAGATGAGCCGGAAAAAAACCTGCACCTGGGACTGACTGACCTGGGCGTTGCCCTCTTCCAGGTGCTGCCACAGATGATCTGGGAGGTGACATACCGCTTCTTGGGGCCAGACCCACTCTGCAGGGCAGTCAAGTACCTGCAGGTGCTGAGCATGTTTGCCTCCACCTACATGCTCATCGTGATGACCCTGGACCGCTACATGGCCGTGTGCCACCCGCTGCGCACCCTGCAGCAGCCC
>NW_010330883.1:12715-18701 GCF_000700745.2 Antrostomus carolinensis
GAGATCTGCAAGAACCTCAAGGGCAAGACCCAGAGCGGTGCCCTGGGCACGGGGGGTCCCACAGCAGCTGCCCCTCCCCCTCCCTGCTCCTCCGAGAAGAGCGGGCAGTGCCCCAGTGGGCAGCCCTCACGGGTGAGCAGCGTGCGCACCATCTCCCGTGCCAAGATCCGCACGGTGAAGATGACCTTTGTCATCGTGGTGGCCTATGTCGCCTGCTGGGCTCCGTTTTTCAGCATGCAGATGTGGTCGGTGTGGGATGAGGATGCTCCTGATGATGGTGAGTAGTGGTGGGGATACTGGGCTGCAACCCAGAGCAGGCGCAGAGCCCTGGGCACCCAAGACACACCACGTGCCTGTTGTGTTTTTAACAGACAGGAGCTGTCTGTTATTTTGTCACTTTAAGAATCGTGGGGATGGTGGCTGCAGGGCTGCTCCCCAGCTGTACTTATAGAAAACTGGCTGCAGAATTAAATAGCTTTCACCAGTAACACTTTTCATTTATACATCACCCGTAGGGATTGTAAAGATGTTGTGGGAACATCTCTGCCACGTGTGTCTCTTCCCTCATGAGGGAATTTGCTTCAGGAGCTGCTGTGTTTGGTGTGTGGCTGCAGGGAGGGTTTGAACTGCCCCTGCTGCTCCTGTCCTCCATCAGGACAGTCTCACAGAGCAGCAGGAGCGGGTCCTGCACATGTAGGGTCGAGTACCCTGAGGTTTGGCTGAGCCAGCGGCAGAGGTTTCAGGAGTGGATTTCTGATTTCATAAGTTGACTTTTTCCCGTAATTATTCAGTAGCTCTCCTAGCCTGGTCATGGGTAGGAGGAACTTTATCCAAGATTGAAAGGCCTCTGAGAGATGCTTTGTTCAGTAAAGAGGCTGAAGGAAGGTCCAAAGGCTGCTGGGTCCCATCTCCCAGCCCTCTCCCTGAGGATGTGCTCCAGCACATCCAGTTACAGCACATCACCCACCTACAGCCCTCAGCCAAGGCTGCAAAATTGGGTCTCCTACCCAAAGAAGCACCAGTCAGATGGGATGGGAATGGGACAAAGGACACATGCTAGAGCCAGACCCCCAGTGTCCTGCCCATCACACACTGGGACCCTGCCCAGCCTGGCTGATGTCTCAGCTCTCTCCTTTGCCTTCCCAGAATCCACCAACGTGGCTTTCACCATCACCATGCTGCTGGCCAGCCTCAGCAGCTGCTGCAACCCCTGGATCTACATGTTCTTCAGTGGACACCAGCTCCAGGATGCAGCACGTTGCCTGTCCTGCTGGGCTGGCCCCCGGCCCAGGCTAAGGAGACAGGCTTCCATCGGGAGCCTCTGCAGCAGGAAAACCACCATCCTGAGCCACAGCCACCACGCCAGCCCCACCAGCCTCCCCCTGCATGGGGACAGCACCAAGGACTTCTACCCACCCTGTGAGGAGGTGGTGACCGAGTCAGGGGTGCTCTAGGCTGCAGATGTCCCCAGGCACATCCCTCCACTGAGGACAGCTGCCACCAGATGTGACACCACAAACATTGTCACTGCAGAGCTGACTCTCCCCACCTGGTAGCGTTTCATTTTGCAGACAGTTGTGTTCTTAACCCAGAAAGCATCTTTGCTGCCCACCTTACCCTTGTGTGCTTGTGACTGCATCTGCTGGGAGCATCAAGGAGGACAGACAGAGCCCCCGCAGCCATTGCCCATCCACAGCACCCACCTCCCTCGTGGATTGGGGATGCTCTCACTGCCTGGCTGCTCTCCTCCAGGAACACCTCACAACCCAGGTATCTGCTGGGGGATGCTGCACCAACGTGTCCTCCCAGAGGGACCAGAGCTTCGGGTGTTTGAGAGATGCCAGCAAAGCAGCCTGAGCACAGCAGGAGGCAACATCTGCTCAAGACATCCCTGAGAGCAAGTCACTCCCCTCCCCTCCCCTCCTCAGGGCTGTGCGGCAGAGCCAGACACCCTGCCCACCTCCCCGGGGGCAGGACAGGGCTGGGGCAAAAGCTACGGGGCAGAAATGTCCTCTCCTGTTGTACACAGCTGTCCTGTGACCACACAGCAGCTTCACATCACTGGTGTGAGCATCCAAAATGCAGCAGTGACACCAAAGAGCTGCTCGGAGCATCCCCGGCCCAGCTCCAGCTTACCCAGGCAGATCCTTTGCAGGAGGAACCTTTGTAAGGGATCTCTGAGCCCTGGGACAGGCTGCCCAGAGAGGCTGTGGAGTCTCCATCTCTGGAGACATTCAAAACCCACCTGGACACTTTCCTGTGCAACCTACTGTAGGGAACCTGCTTTGGCAGGGGGGTTGGACTGGATGATCTCTTGAGGTCCCTTCCCACCCCTGTGATTCTGTGATCCTGCCTCCCTCCATGTCCCAGCACTTCCCATCAGTTTTACTCACACCCCTGCTGCCATGCAGGGTGGCTCCACGCTGTTCAACAGCTGCTGCATCCCATTAAAGAGCTGCTGGCAAATCGCTGCTGCTTTTGTCTTATTTAGCAGAGATCAGAGTGTGGAAACCACCCAGAGCTTGGAGATGGCTCCAGGGAACTTGGGAGCACAGAGGAGGGGCAGCCAGCAGTGGAGAACAAGCCATGGCCTGGCAGTCCCAGCCCCTGCCCCTCTCCCTGGGTGTCGTGGGGCTCCTCGAAGCTGTTTGGTTTAAGAGGAAGCACGGGTGGGGGAGGCAAGAGCATCCGTTTGCGCTGGGAGTCGAGCGCAGAAGCTGCTGATGCAGGATGGACAAATGCCCCAGTGAACACCGAAGGTACCGAGTTCCCTGCAAGCAAGGTGCACTATTCCCTCTATTATCACAGGCTCAATCTGTAAAAATAAGACACTAAGAGTTAAAGTATTTTGAAATCTTAAATTATTTTCACTTTTTATCACTGAGCATTTGAATCAGTTTTTCCAGAAACCCCCACCAGCTGTTTCTGACCCATCTCCAGCTCCATAAACACACCTCTCCTGGCCTTTAGCAACATTTCCCAGAGATTATTTGGGGGGAGGAGGGGTTTGAACATTTTCCTTCATGCATCCCTCAAATTAGGCCAGATTTGCACATCAAGGTCATAAAACCAGGAGTGTCCAACTCCCCCAGGATCGATACCGAATCAATGGTCTCACAACCTTTCATTAAAGCCCATCGCTGCGGAGCTGATTTGAAATGCACTTGGGGAAGCTCCATCCCTGATGGGGGGGGGTTGTACTGGGAGGCAGCAGCTCCATCCCCCTCACAGAGCTCCCAGCTCTCACATGGTTCCTCTTCCCCAGCACTTTGAAGGATTATTTCTTAAAAAAATCATAAGTATTCAAATGCAGAGTGATGGGAAGGAACCAGCTCCATTTACAGCAGCTATTTGCTGCAGCAGAGTGAGGACAGTGAGCTCCAGCCACGGGGGGGGCTGGCCAGGCACTGGATCTCCTGGGTCTCAGGAGCATGAAGGTGACTTGACAAATATAATCAGTGCCCAGCAGGGAAAGCAGCACCTCTGAGAAAATAACAGCCTGCCCAGCATAACCAGTTCACAATCCCAAGCTTATCTCTGCAAGCTGGAGAGCCCCCAACTCAATTTTGTTAGAGAAAATTGCCACGCTGTACATTGAATCTCCTGGGAATTAAACCAATTCCTCAGGAAAATGTGAAATGTGGTGTCAGAGCATAGGGGGGACAGTGACATGTGCCCCAGCCCAGGGTGCTGACCCCCCCCTCTGAAGCTCTGCTGGGTATCACTCAGTGGGGAGAAGCCAAATCCTGCACCCAGGGCATTGGGTGTAGGGACAAAGCAGGAAAAGCAAAAGATGTGAGACAGGGAATATCACCCCTCCCCACGTGACACAGAGGGATGTGACCTGCCTGCACTCACCTGGAGACCTGTGGTCCAGTCCTGTGCCCCTCACAGCCCAGCAGGACCAGCAGCCAACCCAGGTCCTCCCCCTGAGGAGGGGGGATATAAATCCCCTGGGAAGCCCCCGGTTGTTTCCCAGCTGGGCTGATGGTTACGGCTTCCAGCTGGGGGAGGAAAATCCCTGGGGGGGGCCACCCTCCTTCCCCAGCCCTGACATCCCCCCGATGCCTGCCCAGGGGTCAGTCACCCACGCAGCCACCCCAACCCCAGCAACAGCTCTGAGGGTGATGGGGACTTGGACAGATTTTGAGTATCAGAGGAAAAGGGGTGCAGGGGAGGGCGATGAATCAGGGCAGCGAGGGGAAAGCCAGTGCTTAAAAACTGTGTTTTGAAGGGTTTTATGACAGCAATCAGCAGAGAAAGCACGGTGCAGAGGAGATGCCAGCCAGTTCAGAGGAGATGCCAGCCAGTTCAGATGGGTATTTTGAAGACCATGGCATTTCCCTCCAAGAACTACATCCCATTTTGAGGGGCAGGAGGGGACGTTTCATTTGCTTTCATGTAATTCAAAAAAGGGCTGTCACACAAAACTGGAGAGCACAGTCCAGCCTGGGCAGGAGGAACACTCCCCTCTGCCATCCCACACTCAGCAGCCTCCAGGAACAGAGATGCATTTAAGTGAAATACCAAGTGAATTCTATCTGCGGGTGACAGTGTCACAGGGAACAAAGCTGGCAGGCGTCAGCCCGTGCCAGGCACTGACTGAGGCGTGGGAAGGGGAAGCTCTGGTCGTGGGGCTGCCGGGGGCTTTGAGCATCTCCCCATCACAGCAGCGGTCTGACCCCAAACCCCACCAGCAGCATCCTGGGGGTCACAGCTTCACCTCGGTGTACTCCATGGGCTTGGATGCCACAGGGCTGGAGCAGGACCAGAAATCCACTTTCCTCTTTTTGGGGTCCACGTTGACATAATCCGCCCCAGTCTTCATGTTCTCGTAGTCCCCGATGGAGCCTGGCCCACGGCTTTTTCCTGGGAAGACCAGGGATGTGTAATTGAGGTTTTCTTCCAAGCGAGGACCCTGCAGAAGCACACACAAACCCCAGGTCAGGCACTGGCATCCCCCCGGGGCAGCTTTGCCCTTGAACCCACATGAAGGCGAAGGTCTGTTCAAGACGCCTGGGATGTGCCCAGGGATCTCTGAGCCCTGGGACAGGCTGCCCAGAGAGGGTGTGGAGTCTCCATCTCTGGAGATGTTCAAAACCCACCTGGACACTTTCCTGTGCAACCTGCTGTAGGGAACCTGCTTTGGCAGGGGGGTTGGACTGGATGATCTCCTGAGGTCCCTTCCAACCCCACCAGTCTGTGATTCTGTGATTCTGTGATTGTCTCCCCAGTTCCTGGGGATGCTTCCATCTAAATGGGAATGTTGTGTATGGCAGGTGACACCCATCACCCCACCCTCGCCACTGGTATTTCAATGTCTCTGCCCCCCTGTTGCTGCTCTGTGGGTCTCAGGGTGGGCAGGAGCCGCACGGACACGGTGCTGGCAGCTCCGGTGCTGTGGCTGTGGTTGCCTTTGGCAAAGGTTTCTGCCCACGGCCGTACCTGGGGGCAGGAAGGGCTGCTGTCCGAGTCCTCCGAGGTCTCTGAAGACGTGTCACTGCTCCCTTAAAAACAGGAAACATTACCACTTCCATCGCTGCTTGGGGAGGGTTAAAGGAAAATAAAAATTCAGGGAGAAAAAGTAAAATGTGCTCGAGAGTGAAAATTGAAAATCCAAAAAGCATCAGTGTGACCCCTCCCTGCTTCACCCACCCACCCGTGGGGACCGGGGCAGGGACAGCCCCACGGAGGCAGGAGCAGCTGGAATTGTGAGTGGGTCTTGTGCCTGCCCATCACACAGCTGCTTGCTGCCTCTGCCACCCCAAGGCCAACAGCTCTAGGTCTCCACAGCTCCTTAAGGAAGAGAGTGTTGCACAAATGCAACACCACACCTTCATATTCACGTGCTGGGACAAACCCCCGCTGCTGCAGGATCCCCCCTTACCCGCGTAGGTCGGTCTCTGCACCCCTTCCCCTCCCGCTGACGAGCTCGGGGGCTGCTGTGCCGCAGGGCTGCTGCTCGCCCGCTCGCTGCGGGAATGCC
>NW_010330884.1:0-18867 GCF_000700745.2 Antrostomus carolinensis
TAAATTTAATAAATAACCAAATCAATCAATTACGATGTTTGAAATTAAGGCTACGGCTGAAGGCACCAGCAGCTTTGATAGTGTTTGTTAAATGCATCCTCACAGGGGCTCACAGGCTCTGCTGCTGCTTACTCGCCTGTCCTCTCAGAGCCAAGTCCTGTAGGTACCACTGCTGGCCTGGTGAGCCCTCACACGGATGAAGCTCCTAGAGAAGCTAAGGAATAAATACAATAACAACTGTTTTACAGTTAACAACTCCTCTTGCCCTGAACAATGAAAAAATAGTTTATTGGAATGGGAACTCAACAAAAACAAGAAGTTAATCATCATCACCACCATGAGCACGGTGCACAGGCGGGATTTACAGCACGCACAGAGAGTAAATGGCACACAGGCAAGAGAGAAAGTCTTGTGGGCTGCTCTCCTGGTTTTGCTAGGATAGAGTTAATCTTCTTCTTAGTAGCTAGAATAGCTGTGGTTTAGCTTCAGGCTGTGATTTGTTATGAGAAGAATGTTGATAAAGTACTGATGTTATTAGTTGGTGTTGGAGCTCAAGGCCACCATGTTTGGCTGGTTCACAGCTGCATTAGGACTGGGACTGAGAAGTGCAGTGAATAGCAAACCCCAAAACTGGCATTTGGATGTGCCAATGAAATATTCCAGATCATATCACGTCATGTTCAGTATATAAACCAGGGCTGACCAGAAAACGGGTCTAATCTCTCAGGGATCACTCAGGCTCTCGCTCTTCCAGGATTATGGTTTGGGTTTGGGGACTGTCTCAGCTCTGGGATCACTGGTTGGGGACAGGGTGGGCATCGGTCGGTGGATGGTGAGCAATTGCCCTGTGCATCACTCAATTGTATATTCTGCAATTACTATCATTATAATTATTATTATATTTTAACTAGGACATTGTTTTTATCTCAACCCCTGAGTCTCCTTGCCCTTATTCTTCCAATTTTCTCTCCTTCTCTCTCCGGGGAAAGAGCAACTGGGTTTGTCTTCATGCCAGAGGAGTGAAACCACCACAGGCTGCTCATTTGAAACCAGTCTCTTTGCAGTAAGGATTCTCCATATTTTTAATCCATATTTATCTAAGGTTGTAATTATATTTTGCATAAATAACACAGGGGAGTGCACAAGCTTTGGAAAAGCCAGACTTCTCTGCACAGACACTCCACCCTCCTCAGCTCAGCTGTACTAACCCTGGGCTCGATCTGGAGAAGAGTTTGGCTGCACTACTCCACTGGTTTCTACAAGCACCTCACTGAACTTGGTGACAGCAAAATCAAAGCCAACACAAGCCAAAGGACCACTCCTGGTAGGGAAATTGGTTTTTCAAAGCCCTCCAGAGTGGCAAGGAGCAAAGGAGAAAATGGGAAAAGACTGTGTGAGAAGGAACAGATGAGAGGCACTGACGCCATAATGAACAAGAATAAAAATGAGAAAGAAAGGGGAAGAAGGTGAGAAAAATATAGAATGAGAGAAACTCAGAAAAAGAAGGTGGTGAGGAAAGAGCAAAGGAAATTTAGGAAAAAAAGTAAAAGGAAATGGGAAAAACAGCTGGAGCTCAGTCAGTGGTTGAGAAGACATTTATATAGCTTGTTTCTTTGCTCTCCCATCTTTTTGCACAATCGAGCATAAGATATGTGGTGGTTACGTATTCCCCTTTAACATTCAGGTTCAACAGGCAGACTTACAATAACACACTCTCTAAATGAGATTTGAGGTTTGCTTTTTCTCCTAATTGAAAAAAAAAAAAAAGCTGAATTCCACTGCTGAATTACTCAGGACTAATTTTGACTCAAGTAAATGTATTGCTTTCACTCCTGTCTCCAGAATAAACCTGTCTGTAATTATCTGGATAACTGTCTCTCTCTACACTGAAATTATACGATTTCTGTAGAAGTGGGAGAATTGACTGTTGTAGAATTAATCATATTTTTGTGACATTCAATGTTATGAAAAAGGAGCCTTTCAGCATGAAATAATCACTGATTTGTCAATCTTCAATAAATCAAGGAAGAGGCACGCAAGATTAAGGAGAACAGAAACAGTAAAACAAACATTAAAGAAAGAAATCAACCAGTTTGTTTTTTCTCTTACACCACTGTTCCACTTCAGTGCTGGATAAGCTTTCTGTGTCCCAGTGTGGCAGGACACACCAACACAGCAAGAGTCAAGGATTAAAGTGGCTCCTATGGCCTCACTGATGTTAGAAGAAGGTAAAAGCATCAAGCCTGGATGCAGTATATCGTATCCACTCTCTTTGTCTGTAAGACCAAACCCTGGACCAGACAGATCCAAGCTGGTGTTCATCTAAGAGCGTGGGACATTTTGAGTGTTGGAGTTATTTAATACTCAAGTACCTAACAGGTTCTCAGATCTGGAATTTGAAATCTAGGATCCTGACTAAAGATCCTAATGGTCTGTAATATTATGAATTCATTGACACATACAAACCTGGGTCACTGAGCCAGAGGCTGCAGGGCAAGGAGAGAGATTCCTGCAAGGTCAGTTCTTGCATGGACCTTGGCAGTTACATTGTGATTAAAAACTCTGCCCAGCACTCTCTGTTTCTAGCATTTAAAATTATTTCTGTGAGTAAATACTCTCCTTCCATGCCTTAAAGCTCTTACTCAAGGAATGAAAAACCTGACTTTGGAAATCATCCTCTGCCTGAATGGATGGACACAGGGCTCTCCACAGCCCAGCTGGATCAGTGCTGCTGTGCAGTTAGAAATGTAAAATGAATAGGTCACAAAGGAATAGAGCCCACAAGGCAGCTTGATTACATGTTGTTTAAGTGAAGACTCAGCTTGTGGCTGGGAGGTCCTGTGGCTCTGCTTCCTGACCTGTTGATTTATTTGAATCGAGACAATAGTTCAGAGATCCAAAAAAAAAGAAAAAAAAAAAACAAAGCACAAGGAGGGACATTTAGGGTAATGTTCACTATTGTAAATTCCCCATCTGGTCCCCTTCCTGACTGCCCAGTGACCCACCTTCAGTGAGGAAAAGAAAAAAAAAAAAGAGTTGACAAGCTTTCTTCTCAAACTGGGGATAAAGACACTCTGCTGGGCTGGGCTGCAAGTTGTTCATGCTGAGAACTGGAGAATCCATCCCTGGGTGAAGAGATTAGGATGAAGGATTCAGATGATAAAACAAGAGAGATCACTGTGTTGTGTTTGTTTGTGGAGTTTTTAGGATCTTAAATATCTTAAAGCAAGAGGTAGGATGTTTCACAGCCAGCTCAGGATAGACACATGCTATGGGATACATCCAGTAACACCTGAGACCTGCCTGCTGCCTGACCATTCCTCCATGTTCAAACAGAGCTTAAACTATGCAAGTACCAAAGTGGTTCTTTCAGAGATAATTCAGGTTTCCTCCTTCCCTCAATCAGAATCACCATGTGCAAAGGAGGAATCTGAATGATGGAGAGCTTCCTACCTCTTAAAATTTTGCCACCAGAGTGGGAACTACCTCTCAGGAAAACGAAGCATTGTGGTAATCACCTACAATCCTGGCTGCAAATGCATTTACTTACTTGGCTTTGACACAAACCACTTATTCTTCGACCCCTCCTGACTGAAGAGCTGTATCAAAGATTTCCAAGACAGAAGCAGATGGTCTACCAAATAGTATTAGTTCCTTCTTAGGAGAACACTTTATATTTTAATTTAGTTCCCAATTGCTCTTAATAGGGAAGAAAAAAAAAGCTTCCAGCTGAAGCACCACATTTCTTTGAAACCTTCAAGGAAGTGACTAGAAAGACATGTTATAAAATGAAGCAGTTAAACTCAATGTTTGTTCAATGCAAAGAGTCAGCAGTTCCTATTCAGTGTCTTCCTAATTACCCCTGAGGATCAAAGACTTTCAAGTGATTGCCTGTCCATTCAAACCCCTAATAGATGATCACTGGCCCCTCCTGTGCTATAGCAGCTTGCTGGATGCTTCTAATTTCCTGCAGTAAAGGGAAAAATGCAGTTTTAAATAGGTATATTTAAATATTTTTTATGGAAGTATTTTTTAGGAAGATTGTCTTAAGTGTCAACCTATAGGAAAAAAATAACAAAACCAGATATAAGTGTGCTGTGGCTTATGCAAGGAGCTGTCTGCTGAAATACAATCTGTAATTCCTTTCACCATCTACACCACTATGAAAGTAGAATGGGAAGTAGAAAGATGGACCTTAGCAAAACTTTGCTGCTATTAGGCAGCTTACTGCATGGAAGAAGTTTATTTCAGCCTCCACAGCTCTAGTAAATTTGGTGTTACACACGCTCAGGACTTTCTCAGTAAAATAATATTTTCCCTTCTCAATACCCTTTTTGGCAGAGACCGTATTACTATAAATATTACTGAGATATGTCTTCAAGATCAAAGTCAGTTATAAGATGGTCCCACTGTACCTCTAAATGGAGTTTTAATCTGTGTATATAATATAAGAAATAATGGTTTTCCCATTGGAGTACTCACTTCAATTAGAGAAATGAGGACAGGCAGCCCTACCAGAGGGCCTCCTACCTTGCTTTGTAATTACTAAAATTCTGGGTTTGCCTGTTGTGGACAGGATAATTTTACAAATGCCATTTCATTACACACATATAAACTGTAAGACCCTAATTAAAAAGGGTGTAATTTACACAGGTAAATCAACAACCTCTCAAATACTTCCTTCCTTATTATCTCTATCAGACATTGTCAGAAAATCTGCTTTCCCAAATTAATACAACAGGTTGCTTAAAGTCTAAAAAAACCAATCTGCTATTTAAAAGTCACAAAGACTTGTTTTCTTCTACCAACCCAGCACAACAGAGGTGGGATCAGAGTTTAAATCTAGTATCCCAGTTTAAGAGTTAAGATCTAACTATTATTGTAGAATTTGATGCGTGAGCTGATCTCTCAGATGACTGTCTGCTCATCTCTCCTTCTGAACACAGACATGATTTTATTAGAAGGACAAGTAAATGATTTGAGAGTGCTGCTTGTGGTTTAATCCTAAAATTAGCTGAAAACTGCATTAGTGTTATTAGTCACCATGCACATTCTAATAGCACTGGAGCCCCGTTTGGGCTGTGCTAGTTGATGTAAGAAAAATTAACAAAATGACAATCTCAGAATCCCTTGATGTCTAAAGCACAGGTTTAACTTGAGCTTTACTTAGCCTGAGTAAATCTAGTGACTTCAAGAGCTTGATGGAAGTGCTTCATATTCAGTATGAACTTACACATTTTGTAGATGAGGGCCAGAGTGCTCATCAGCATCGTCAAACTGAGCTCTAAAGCAGAATCCTATCAGGTTGGTGGCTTTTTGAAGAGATCTGAAAAAATTTAACCTGCAACATGTACTCAGGAGCATCTCATTGTTATTAACTGCTTTGGACAACAAACGCATAGGTACATTTAAAGCAGGCTAAGAAGGTTTTAATTTATTTTCTAATTTTTCTTTCCATAAACTTGAAAAACAAGCAGATTGTTCCAACAGTTCATTTGGAGATGGAAAAATTCTTTTTTTTTTTTCTTGTACAAAAGCTTGGCAAACGGATACAAATGTACAGTCTGGGAAAGCTGATAAAGTGAGTGGCACAATACAATTAATGACACTAGAATTATTTTTTTTTTTTCTGTCCAGAGACCACAGGCAAAATCCAGCACAGTACTTTCAGGTACTATAAATCTAAGTGAATAGTTCAGATCAGTGTGAAAAGCTCTCTCAATAATGAAACTTAACACAACCTGATGATTTGTTCCCTTGGACTTAGAACTAAATCCAGCACATAGATTAAGGCAAGTGCTGGCAAGTGCAACCCAGTGTTCTCTTAAAAAGGCCCACAGCCATCTTTATATTTAATTATACCTAAAAAAAGCATTTGCTAAAGAAACTCGAAGTTTGCCAAGTCAAGCACTCAAAAGTGAGCAAAGAACAGAATTAAGATGGCTTGTGTGATTTTTAGATCAGCCCCTGCATGCATATGTACTCTGTAATAGCCTTTAATTCCCTCATCACAGGTTATTTTATTTTTTTTTTTCTACTGGCCCAATGCTGAGCAGAACAATTGCACAGAAATTGCCACTCAACCCTGGCAACTCCAGCATTGTAGCGTGTTCAATTGCTTTCTAGGGATGCCATATGTGCAGCCTGGTTGGTAGCAGCAGGAGGGGGTTGGAAAGGGAAGGAACACACTCAGTGCAGACAATTTTGTTACCGTACTCTAAATAGGTCCCTACTGAGCATGTGTGAACTCTGATTTTCTAGTCTTGTGGCAGCCAGCTCTGGGTGGATCAGGGGTATGATAAAGCACATGCTATCACGTGCTCTTCCTAATAGAAAAGAGGTGTCACAGTTCTCTGTTACCTCTGCAATATGAATATAAAAGTGTCCTGGTTTTTGCTAGGACAGAGTTAATTTTCTTCTTAGTAGCTAGAAAGTGCTGTGTTTTGGTTTCAGTGTGGGATTGTTATGAGAAGAATGTTGATAAGGTACAAGGACATGGTGTTTGGGTAGTTTGCAGGTGTAAAGGACTGGGAAGGGGGAAAGTGTAGTAGTAAGCAAAAGCCAGAATTGACAGCTGGATGTGCCAATAAGATATTCCATATCATGTCATGTCATGTTCAGAATATTAACTGGGGCTGACTGGAAAGGGGGGATTCTCTTGGGAATCTCTCGGGCTCACTTTTCTGGGATTGTGGTTTCAGGTTCAGGGTTCCTTTTTGCTCTTCTGGGATCGTTATCAGTGGGTGGTGAGCAATTGCACTGTGCATCACTTATTTATATCTATATATATGTAATTATTATCATTACTTTTTAAATTTGATTTTACTCTAATTATTAAATTGTTCTTATCTCAACCTACAAGTCTCCTGACCTTTACCCCTCCAATTCTCTCCCCTATTCCCTGGGTGGGTGGGGGGTGAGAGTGGCTGTGTGGTGTTTGACTGCCGGCCAAGTTAAACTATCATAAAAAGAAAAGTAGATTCAAAGTTTTGCATAAGGGAATGACTACATTGGCAGCAGGGATCCAGACCCCTACTTTCACAAGTCTATTTAGAGTATGTTCACTTGTGATTACTTAGGCCATGATAATTTTGTTTCATCATTAAATATGAATGTATTAAAGTTCTGGGACATAGTACACTGCTTTATCCCTTCATCCCCAAAGACTCTATTTTTAGTAGTGAATTAAACAGTAGAAGAAATGGAACTTGATAGTCTAAATCAGTTATTTGTTAGAAGGGACTCTACCATGATTTTGGCTCTGGTCAGCCAATACCTTCTGAATTCCTGTGCACAGTGCAACTGGCAAGGACCAGAGATAATTCACAATAGATAGTCTGGGTGTGACCATTCATAAGAGTTTAACAGTATAGAAATGCTCCCATTCTGGAGAATGTCCAGAATGGTCCCAGAAAAGTACATGCTTCACAACCTGATGTAGCTCATGACCCAGCTTGAATGAAGAAGGTACACTAATATAAATAAACTGTTACTGACCACTTGGATTGATACTGTTTGGAATATCATTATGCTTCAATTGTGGGATTTTTTTTTTTTTTCACCAAAAGCCTCAGGAAGCCCTTTTGATGCTTGATTTCATTATCATTTCTGCCATAATTAAATGAGATTCTGCTGCACTGATAGTCCAATTAGAGTTTCTTTTGAAATACTTAGTGTAAGCACAGCCATAATCTCTGCTAACTGCCTTGTTCTGCTTTGCTTTTTAGAAGAGTCTCTTTGCATAATGAAGTGATGCTACAGTTGTACAAGGCAAACAAGGTGCAATGCTGCTGCTGTGTTATGTGCTACCATATTTGAAAACAGCTAACATATGCTGTTCTCATCATCTTTTTTAGACCAAAGCTTCTGACTGCAATAAGGACAGGCTTGGAAATTAAGGTATGATAAAATAAAATAAAGTGGAAGATAGGAAAAGCTGGGGATGGTGGGATAGTGTATTAGTTTTTCACTTAAAGACAGAGATTCAACTAACTATTTATTGAGCATCAGATTCTGATATCTCATAGTCAACTGCATAAGTGGTTCTTTTGGAGCTTTTAAGTTTCAGCACAAACAGTAGTGTTGAAGTCTTGTCACAGAGCAAAAATAAAAAGAGTGGATTGGAGTTTTTGTTCTTTATTTCCCAGGTTATCTAGTATGTTACCTAGGCAGTATACTTAACAACAACACTTCCCTTAACACTATAAAGATGTATATCTACCACTTAGCTCAACTTTAACTGCAGGGAAAAAAAAACCTTAGAGAATGCATCGCTGCAGATACCCAATAGAAATGGATGACCTGGCTGCAAATCAGGCTTTGAAGTCATTTTCTAATTTATGCTAGAAAAGGATGGGAGAGAAACATTAAACTATAACTAAGGAATATTTTTCACTGTCAGTGACATCTCTAACTGGCCTTAGTCTTTTGACTAGCTACCCACAAAAATGTATGGTATTTAAAAACACTGAAAGCAAACCCATTATGGGAAACATTTATTTCTGTCTCCACGTAACTGCAATTAAATTATGTTATTTCACACTAATTAGTATGAAAGAAAAACATGGACTCGAGGAGAACTCCTTTCAGGAGATATTAAGATGTGTAAAATTGAGTCCTTTTCAGCTTCTGTGTGCAAAGGTCAATCTAAGCTGTGAAGTGAAGATTATAGCAGCACATCTGTGCCACTCATAAAGGCAAGGCCAGCACTTCTGGTGTCAGCATGCTGTTATTTTCTTTTCTGGGGGCTTAGAGCAACTATAAAAACTCACTAAAAGCAACTGATAAAAGCTTATAAAAGCTGAGAGCCCATTTCTTACCATTTAATAAAACCAGATGGAATTAAACCCATCCCTCTTTGTATTAAAGATTCTTAAATTTAAGAAAGGATCAGGCATGTAAAGGGCTAACTGTGATGTTGTGTGACTGATGTGTGGTTTCAAGATGCACTGATACAAACATCAAGATCAGCTGGAGCCCTATGGATATACAGCCTCAACCTGCTTTCAACCAGTTAAAGAATCAGTCATACTGGTGGTCTACTTCTAAATGGAAGTCACTCCTCCAGTGATCCCACAATGATGAAAGAGGATCAGACTTTGACAAAAGGACCTCTTCATTCAGTGTCAAAATAAAACAATAAGCAGAAATAAAAAAAAGTAATACATACCCCAGAACAATAGGGAAACAGAGATTAATCTATATAAATCTAAGACCATGCAGTGAATTGATAAAGGATGCTGAGGACATATGAAGGAAAAAAATACATGGACTGAAAAAACCAAAGAACAATAGAACTTTTTTTTTTTTTTTAAGTGTACTGAAGCCTAGTAAGCTGAGCAACAATATAGCTATTAACTTGATGGATATGGGGAAATTATTAATAATCTTATAGTGAAGGCTGAAGTGTTCAGTAAGAATTTTTGTTCTGGTTTTTGAAAACAACTAGAAATAATGCAATTATTTCACAGGAAATAAGTTTTTTTCCAGTTCATTAATAACCAAGAATTATATTAAACTACATCTATCCAAGGACAAACATTTTTAAATCTGCAGGCTCATTTAACTTGTACCCAGTAAATGAGACGAGCTAGCAGAGGAATCTGACTCACTGATTAATACTGAACCAGCTACCAAGAGATTAGAACAGGGTTAATGCTGTACAAATATTTAAGAAGGGAAAAGAACAGGAGGCAAGTCACTTAGATTGGGTAGCCTGACATTTATTACACACAAAATAATGGAAAACATAACATAGAATTCAACTGATGAAGAATAAAGGAAGTGAATATATGATAACTCAGGCCAACCATATTGCTCTTCTGAAAAAAATAGATCTTAAGAAACCATTACTCATTTTTTGACAAGATTACAGTTTAGTGAGACATTTGATTTAATTTGGTGTGACTTTCAATCAAAGAAACAAGCACTTTCTAGTGGTAAAAAGCAGTGTATACATGTGCTTAAAAACTAACTAAAAGACCTTAAAATCTTCATCGTTGATGAATAATCATCAAATGCTAGAATTTCTTGTGAAATTCAACAATTGCTAGTTGGCCTGAAATTATCCAACATTTACATCAATGTTACATAAGTAAATATAAAATCATGGATGACTAAACGTGCAGATGACTCAAAGAATAATCAAATGACAAATACAATGATGAGGATGGAACAGATAAACAGAAGAGCTGGACAGCTACTAAATTTGAATGATTCAAAGAAAATGTGCTTAAGAGTCAAACAAAATGCATCAAAGGTCAGTGTATACACTTAGGGGAATGGGTCACAGGTTGTATCCGTGAAATGGGACATTGACTTCTGCAAAGCAGAGACTGAAAATGACTTAAGGAGTAAGCACAAGAAGATGCTGTATAACAAAATCCCAATGCCATTTTTATAGCCAAAAAGGGTTAATGAGATCCTTCCCCATTAGTAAGATCTATAAGTTGGGAACCAGTGAACTGAAGTAGGTATGTGACTTGCCTATTGCAAAAATAAGAGTAAGTAGCTGAGTTTACTGGCCTGCAGTGTCCTCAGAGGTTTGTTACCATGATCTGATAGTGTTTATGGCTTTTAGCAGTGAAAATTAAGAAAAGAGTTTTAAAATAAAATGATGGGAATTTTCCTACTTCTTCCTGCTTCCAATAAACACTGAATTAGCTCCTAAAAGATGCAGGACTTGACCAAGCTCTTTATCAGTACGGATTTTGAAGAAATATTGCTGTCTAGTTTCAGAACATGTTGCCATCAAATGGAATATCTAAATTTTTGTATTTCACAGTTTGCCCAGACTGGACAACTCTAACAAAATTAGCAGGTTCATATTACCTTCTACTGTCCTTTTTGAGTAATATTTTCTGGCAGTGTCTCTCTTTCAATAGCGTACACATCATCGTATATTTCTCCTATTTCAACACTTTTAATATCAGGTTACAGATCTTATTTAGGTCAAAACAGTGAATGTTCTTTAATGGAGTTTCTATGGTGAGTTTTTTAACACCCATCTGAATGAATTGATCTTCACAAGAATAGCTTTGAAGTGGGATCTTGTACCTTTATCACCTTTATTTTAAAGCCCTGGTTAAATCTCTCGTACTTTCTTTTCTATGAACTATGAAGCTAACAGGGGATGTTATCTAAACATACAATGCAAAATCCAAACCAAAAGAGAGATGCACACAATCCTTTAACAATACAAACAGCTCTTCCTGACTTGCAGATGATGGAAAATAAGATTTGAGTTACAATTCATAGCACCATCCACCTAAAGCTGTCACGAAAGACAACAAAACAGGGGAAAATATAAGACTGAATATAGCTCGTCTTGGTTTTAATTTTGTGTGTTTCTCATTTCACCAAATGCCTTTTCTTAGTCATGCCAGGCAAAATATATACATAATGTTCCTTAATGTAGCTGTGCCGAGCTGTGCTTTGGGATCCACCTGTGTTTTATATAGCAGCGTATGTGGACATGGTGAGGAAGATGGGGAAATGTCACTAAAGTGACTGGGGCTGAAACAGTTGAGGGATTCACTAATTCTTTGTGGATCTGACCAGGGAAAGTTTCTTTTGCCAGATTCCAGTAAGCAGCTTTCCTGAGCTCAGTGCTACTCAACCAGCCTCTTGTAAACTTCACACACAGTAGCTGCCCTCACGTGTTCCTTAAAAAGAGTGAAGTGGGATTGAAGTGAACACAAAGCCCTGCAATCTTGCCTACAAGAAAGCTGGGGAGGGACTTTTTACAAGGGTAGTTAGTGACAGAACAAGGGGTGATGGCTTTAAACTGGAAGAGAGTAGGTTTAGATTAGATATTGGAAAGCAATTATTTACTGTGAGGGTGGTCAGACACTGGAACAGGTTGCCCAAGGAAGTTGTGGATGCTCCTCCCTGGAAGTGTTCAAGGCCAGGTTGGATGAGGCTTTGAGCAACCTGGTCTAGTGGAAGGTGTCCCTGCTGCTGGCAGGGGGGTTGGAACTGGATGATCTTTAAGGTCCCTTCCAACCCAAACCAGTCTGATTCTATGCTTCTGTGATCTTCTCTCCCTGCTGTGGAACGATGCAAAAAGATTCCCACAACTCATCTGAAATCATGCACTTTTGAATGACCAGATGGAAGTTCACATTGATGGCATCCATGGGACTGAGACTATTTTCATGTCTTTGCTGAGATAATTCACAGGACCAAAATTTGGAGCTCAACAACAAAAAAGACAACTCACGTTGATGGCATCCGTGGGACTGAGACTATTTTCATGTCTTAGCTTTACTGAGATAATTCACAGGGGCAAAATTTGGAGCTCAACAACAAAAAAGACAAGATCATTCAAAATTGGATTGAAGGCTCAATGTCTGCCTTCATGTATATTCTGTCTTTAATCAGGTAAATCTCCATATTCAGGAATATGTGTATGCAGACTTTTCCAGGGCTGGCCCAGCTCCTGTTGCAGACACTGGGACCAACACCATTGACTCTGACTGCATTTGAACCAGTGCTAAAGAAAATGGAGTTGCTGCAGGTTAAGAGGAGCATGTGCACAAGAAGAGTAAGACCTGTATTTCCTAAATGTCACCGAGTATGAAAGAAAGAGCTAGATGTCATTTAAACTGTATGACTTAGTGAGGGAGTGGCACTAACCATGTGTCCTGGTTTTGCTAGGATGGAGTTAATTTTATTCTCAGTAGCTAGAATAGCTGTGCTTTGGTTTCAGTGCAAGACTTGTTATGAAAAGAACATTGATAAAAGTACTGATGTTATGAGTTGCTGCTGGAGCTCAAGGCCATCGTGTTTGGCTGGTTCACAGCTGCATTAGGACTGGGAGGGAGAAGTGTAGTGAATAGCACAACTCAAAACTGGCATTTGGATGTGCCAATGAAATATTCCAGATCATATCACGTCATGTTTAGTATATTATCCGGGGCTGACTGGAAAGGGGGGTGATTCTCTCTGGCTTTCGCTCGGGCTCTCGTTCTCCCGGGATCGTTATCTGGGAACAGGCTGGGTTTGGTCAGCAAGTAGTGAGCAATGGCACTGGGTATCACTCATTTGTATATTTTATTACTGTTATCATTATCACTACTATTTTAATATCAGGGGGTTTTAATTTTTTTTTTTTTTTCATTTATTAAACTGTTCTTATCTCAACCTACAAGACTCTTTGTCCTTGCCCCGAGTCCTCTCCCCTATGCCCTAGGGGCGGGGGGGAAGTGGGTGAATGGCTGCATTGGGTACTAGCCAGGGGCTAGCCCCGTGAAACTATCACACCACACTTGCATGCATTTGGTACAATAAGAGCCAGCTTTAACAGAAAAAAACTCCCATATTCAAGTTCTACTATAAAAGATAAAAATGGCAGTGCTGGGTGGTGATGATAGTCCCTCGTAACCAGTATCAGGAAATGTTATGTTTCACAAACATCCATAGTACATAAAATATATTAGTGATAATACTATAGCACCTTTCAGACTGCATCTCACCGTTTCATAGATAAAGGGTAAAACGAAGTAAAGGAGACCCAAAGTTACTGAGTGAACTGCAGTAATCTTGTGAAGATGTGAAAGAACCAAGAAAGGACCTGGAAGCACCTTTTTAGATGACAGATTGACTTCATAATGTAAAGGCTTTGCTAGACCAGATTGTTTAGCTACCATTGCTGTATTTTATCTAAGACAAGATGGAAATAGAAAACATTGAAAGATCCCTGTAAATCAAAAGAAGAAATGGCAACTTTAGCAAAACAGAACTTAATCTGGGATCAGAAAAGAAATATTAAAGCAGAAAATGAAAGAAACTTGTTGGCAAAGTAATAAACTGCTTTCTATTTTAACTTGAAAAAAACCCCTTAATATCAAGGTATAAATGTAGGATTAATAGATATAGCTCAAGTTTAATAATTAAGCATTAGCAACTTTTTGCCTATTGATCTCAAGTGGCATGCAAACACCATGGTAATTGGTATATTCTACATCCATAGCTAATTAGTTAGATAGCTAATAGCTTTGGAGAGCTGCTTTAAATTGGGTTTATTACATAGATAAAAGAATCATGGACAAACTGAGCTAAAGTTAGCTTTCAGGGCAATTTTTAGACAATAGAAAGAAAGACATGTTATAAACAGGTCACAGTCCTAGCACAGTTTTACTGTCAAAGCATTTTGCCTGTAGCAAGTAACACTGTTCTTTAAGTGAAGCTGCATCTGTACGGAGTTCAAACGAACACGGAGCTGAAAAGTAGAGAGAGCTCTGACTCCAATCAAATGAGTGACTGTTTTGGTTTCATAATATGTTTTCCAGCCCTAACTTTAATGTAAATCAAATGCCCATCTTTCTTGCTGTTCATGCAAGGCAACCACAACACATGCTTAAGTATAGGAAAATTGCAAGTGCCTAACTACATCAGATTGTCCTTCCATCTAGTCTGGAATCTACATCAGGCAGAGGAGAATACCCTCTGTTTCAGAAGAAAGAAACTATTCTCCATCACTAATTCATTTAGAAACTGTTCCGTGGATCTAGCCAAACAGCTGCTGGGCATGGAGATCTGGACAATCAAACAGGTCTTTTCAGTTTCTAAACCCAGAAACCTTCCTCCCAAGCAGTAGAGTAATGTCAGAGATTGTTTACAGTGCTACACTAGCAGGTCTGGCATCTACCAGGTACAGAAACTCTGCTGGCAAAGTCTTT
The DNA here is from genome assembly GCF_000700745.2 of Antrostomus carolinensis. NCBI lineage: Eukaryota > Metazoa > Chordata > Aves > Caprimulgiformes > Caprimulgidae > Antrostomus > Antrostomus carolinensis. Next base: position 14,682 of record NW_010330884.1, read on the forward strand.
GGATTAGCAATATATCTCTTGGTGTCTCTGCCATAAGAATCTCACTATAAATTAGCCCTCCAAGGCAGAACTCCATGGCATACAGACCCCAGCACATCCCAGTAAAAGCCATGAAGATTTTCCTTGTTTCCAGCCGTCAGTTGAACGGACAGTTCTAAAATGGGGAATTTAATTTTAAAGTCGTGTCTTTTCACGACCTCCTGGAACAGCAAATTTGCAGGTCAGTAACAAGCTGCTTAAAGAGGTCTTTCACTTCAGTAGTTCCAGCGGTGTCGTTCCTGCCATTTTAATGTTACAGCCCTGATCTGCCACTGCTTTTCCCTTTGGTGTTCTCATCCCAAGCTTCTGCGAAGCTCACCATATTTGCATAAGCTGCGTGTGTGCAAAACTTTGATGTGCATTGTCGCCACTGCCTCAGTGTGTGTCTCTGAATATTTGAAAAGGTGGCAACAAGTCAGTCAAAAGCTGGTTAATTCAAATGAAAACCAGCTTCTGGTGTTTAATACACCCTGTTATATTTTGTTTGTCATTATCTCTCCAGACCAGTGACTCAGCCCTGTAAAACCTTCAACTTGATCACAGTGTTGACACATGATACCAGCCGTTCAGCTTCCATGGACTTCTATTTTTGCCTCCTCTCCTATTCTTTGAAAAAGCCCAGCAAGAAAAATGAACCTCAGACTATTAAATGCCATAAAGACTTTCATAAAATAATGGAAACTCTGCCTTTTAGCCTTAAACAAGTGATTTAGCAAATGCTTCAAATTAATTTAAAAACTTAACTGGCTTCAGCAAAGAACTTCAGAAACGAGCCAGTGCCTCGTTTCCATGCAGCTCTGCCTGCCTCAGATGGTCGCCCATCACAGTTGTGTCTCAGCATCTGCCACACAAGAAGTATTGCCAATAGCAGAGTCCCTCCTGGATCTCCTGATGTCTCTAGCTCCACACACCTGTACAGGTAGGCAAGGCCTGCCAGGGGCAGTTTTTAATACCTAAAGAGATGACTGCGATGTGCCTGATGCTGACACTGCTGACATGAGTCAGCAGAGTGCCCAGGTGGCCAAAAAGACCAACAGCAACCTGGCCTGTGTCAGCAATAGTGTGGCCAGTAGGACCAGGGAAGTTCTCTGACCTCTATACTCAGCAATGGTGAGGCTGCACCTCAAGTGCTGGGTTCAGTTTTGGGCTCCTCACTCCAAGAAGGACATGGAGGTGCTGGACCGTGTCCAGAGAAGGGCAACGGAGCTGGGGAAGGGTCTGGAGCACAAGTGTGCTGAGTTCCTGGCTGAGGGAACTGGGGGTGTTGAGCCTGGAGAAAAGGAGGCTGAGGGGAACAAGGGACAGGACAAGAGGAAATGGCCTCAAATTGCACCAAGGGCAGTTGAGATGGGATGTGAGGAAGCATTTCTTTGCTGAAAGGGTTCTCAGGCATTGGAAGGGGTTGCCCAGGGCAGTGGTGGAGTCCCCATCCCTGGAGGGATTGAAGAGTTGTCTAGACACAGTGCTGAGGGACATGGGTTAGTTGGGGACTTGTCAGTGTTGGGTTCATGGTTGGACTCGATGATCTTAAAGGTCTTTTCCAATCGAGGCAATTCTGGGATTCTGTGACTTTGTGATGTTCTGACACTGTGAAGAGAATCTTGAAGCCCTAGATGTTACTCTGAAGTATTTCCACTAACCCATCAGTGTATATAAAAAAAGAGTAAATGCCAAGCCACTTCCATGGGACTTGATTGAAAGTCCATTCACTTAAATGAGAGTCTTTCCAATGACCTCAGTTTGCTTTGGAGGACGAAAATGGTCATTAAAAAGATAATTTCTATGTTTTTTTTAACTAACAAGCGCAGGTGGAAAGTAGCCAGAGCTGTTACATAGATTAGACCTTCTTACTCATGATTAAGCTACACCTCACTACTCAAATAGTCCCAGTGATATCAAAAGGAGCAAGATACTGCTTAAATGAGGAAAGGTATCTGTAGGAATATGAAAATATAGGAGGGTAAAAAACAAAAACTGGAGGAAAAACAGTAATTTGTTTTGCAAACTGACCAAGTTATTTAAAAGAATGAACAAGTTCCTGTTAAGAACTGTGTAGTTTTTATCAGAATGCAAAATGTCTTAACTTAGTGAAAGTACAAACATTTTGACTCCCTGATTAATTTTTTTTCTTTTGGGTTAGGTGATACAATTCTCATCTGCAACTTGACAGGATGTAGAAAATAATTACAAATGAAAAGGTTATTCATAATTTTTAAATGAGTTAATTAGTAAACCCCGCCAGAGTCACTCATTACAGTAATTAATAATTGATTATACTTGAAATTAAACACAATTTTTCATCAAAATCTAATTAAATATCTGCCTTTTTGCTTGTTGATTAGAACACTGGGTCTGGCAGAGACAATCTTTGCTAAATATGTTTATGCTGAACTGAACCATTGAATTTGATTTTTAATAATTGATAGTTCCTTTAGAAATTAGTAATTATGACCCATAATTACAGCAGTTCAACCTGATCAGCATTTCTGGCACCTTGCCAGCCATCCGTGGAGCCTGGCAAATGCCACAGAATTCATCTGAATGGGGGGAAAAAAAGATGGGAGAGCACTGAATGGACCTACCTTTTAACCACATGAACTGTGAATTTAAACAGAAGCCTGATCTATTCACAACTCTGAAAAAGATTCTTGAGTTGGAGAATATTGAGTGTCAGCCCAAATTCTTCTCAATCTATCAAACTGCACACACCTCCTTCATCAGAATTAACTGGCACCGCTATTCTGAGTGATAACGATGCTCCTCTGACACACTGAGATAATGTCCAAAGGAACCATGTTCAGGGCATAAGGAGAATACCAGACAAATGAGAAAGGCGAGTCCAAACGTACGTAGCAAATGATGAAAATTGACTGCATATTTCATCAAACTGCTGCTGATTTAATGTTGGTTAATTAATCATTTCTGCTTCTTTTACAGGAGGCATAAAAGTGACCAGAATATGATGCAAGGCAGAAGTGGAAAAGTATCAGTCATTAAAGAAGCGTACATAAAAGGAACACAGTAAAAGCAATCCTTTGTGGTTGTGCTAATTATACTCATGTGAAATGAGAGCAAAAATCTTTCGATCCAGGCTAAGATTTGTAATTCTAACCACAACCTTTTATAGATCATTAGTGTACAGGAAGCCACAGCAAAATCAGAAAGACTCTTTTGTGCCATGAGAAATGAGCTTTTTTTACCTATGATCACATCTGGAGGTGTCTGACAACTTGAGTTTGCACCACTGACAGTTTCAAATAAGAGTTTAGGAATGGACCTTTGTGACACATTCAGAACACAAATATCAAATCTAACTGAAGAACAAAATAATGGCAACACCCCAAATTTACAGGCAGAAAAATACAATTTTCACTTCTAACTTTTCAATTACTTTTGCACTAAACACTGAGAACGTTTTTTTGCAATGAACAATGACAACTCTTATAAAGAAATTCAGATCATGCACATCACAAGAAAAATCCGCTGCTGCTCCACCCAAGTAGCAAACTTCCCCAATTCCCCTCCTCAGAGAAGGCCCTGTTGGACCACAATCTAAACTCAGCCCTTCCCCATCCTCCAGGTGAACTCCAATTTCATTGGGTAAATGACTAAAATGTGCCACCAAAAGGTAGAATAAAACCACATTTTTTTGTGTCACAATCTTGGTTCTGACCCTGATGCCATCAAAGTCAATGGCAGAGAATTCCCACAGACCTGGATGCAGCTCTGACTGGGACATGGACCTCACTGCCTGTTTTAATGGGGCTGCTTTGAGAAAACCTGGTGGGTTTATCTCACTCCAGTTACACTTTCTTGTGCAGAAAGTAAACAGTCCATGCCATTGAATTGTAGAATCATAGAATGGTTTGGGTTGGAAGGGACCTTAAAGATCATCTAGTTCCAACCCCCCTGCCATCAGCAGGGACACCTTCCACTAGACCAGGTTGCTCAAAGCCTCATCCAACCTGGCCTTCAACACTTCCAGGGAGAAGCAGCGACAGCTTCTCTGGGCAACCTGGGACACTGGCTCACCACCCTCACACCAAAGAATTTCTTCCTCACATCTCAGCTCCATCTCCCCTCTGACACTTTCAAGCCATCACCCCTTGTTCTGTCACTCCCTGCCCTTGGCCAAAGTCCCTCCCCA
>NW_010330884.1:18946-31141 GCF_000700745.2 Antrostomus carolinensis
AGCCTGATTGAAGGGAGTACAACACATGACTTGTGTCTTAGCAAGTTCTTCTGGCTCTATGACATGTGTTAGGATCTCTATCATACCACTGCAACTTCATTTAAGTCAACAGAGGCCTTATTTCCCCGTTACATGATCTTGACCCTCCAGTTCCCAAACAGAACCATTATGGGTGGGTTTGTAGAGAAATGAAAGAAAAGGAGAAAAAAAAACCAAAACAGAAATAAGCTTACCTATGAAATACGCCAGCAGGATCACCAGCGTGACTGAGATGACAATGGCACTCAGAGCAGCACATTTCCAGTTACAGTACTTATAGGGTTTCTTCAGGTTAAAGGCAGGCCTAGAGAAGGTACTTCTGGGAAGGGGCCTAGGGGGAGGTGAGTACACAGTGCTGGACGTCAAGGGATATCCCGGCGACGTTGTACAAAAAAGGGGAGAAGTGCCTCCAGGTTTGAACAGGAAGTGCCTGAGGGAAGAAAGACCAACAGCAAGTGACTCCTCACACAAATCGAAGCTGAGGGAGACGTGGGGTGGGAGGATGACGACTGCTGCCCAGACGAAGAAAGCAGCTCCACACAATGCTGGCTACGGACATGGATGGCATGCACGAAAGAGAAGAATAAAAATCAAAAGGCAAGTCACAGAGTAAAGGAAAACAAAACAAAACAAAACAAAATCACAGTGCCAACAATGCCACAGAGAACTCTTCAAGGGCAGGAGTCCCCTCTGTGGAAGAGCTGGCGTTAGAGAGAGATGAATACCTCAAGCACAGCTACAACAGACTGGTGGCACGGGCAGCACCAGGGGCCTGCTCACGCTCCCACAGAAATGCCCTACGGAGACTGAAGAGGAGCGTGGGTCAGATTAAAGAGAGGAGGGTGTTTACCAATTCATTGATCACTGCATGAGAGCTGGGTTTTTTTTATATGGCATCAGTGAATGGAGATGGGGAAAGAGAGCTTAAGCCATTCCATAGCACCCAAATTGTCACAGAGGGGAATATTCACACTGTCCTTGCCAGGCAAATTTAAGCGCCGGATAATGGCGTGGCATCAAAACTCAGAACTCAGGTCCTGTGTGTTGCTAGTGGGGAGAGGCACCTGCTTCCAGAAAGCAGTCTAGAGCACCATAGTTTGATGCCTACCTTTAAAAAGTGTGAATTACTGTCAAAGGCAACAGCATTTCCTGTCTGGTGACACATTGGGAGGAACCACATTTTGCCTGTTACTACAAATGCAGCCTGAGAGCCAGCCTGTGAGAACTTTCTGTGAGACTCATGAAAGTCAACACAAAAAGAATTCATTGCAGTCCATGAGTTCCTGAAATGAAATGTCCCAATGGGAGTCCTTACCATGGGAATCCTAAATGAAAAACCTAATTTTGGTGGGATATCATGAAGTATAAGGCATCCAAATTCCAGGAATGAAACTTGGGAAATGGATCTGACTTGTCTATCACCATGCTGATCAAACAAAAATGCAGCTGGTGAGGACTGAGAAACAGCCCCGGTGCAGTTTGCACCTTCTGCCATGGTTTATGGGGACAGATTTGCAGCCAGTGCCAATGCAATCAGCATGAGTCCATGGGAGTCAGCCAAGCCAGTGGATTATACCAGTTGAAGACGTGACTCTTATCTTCCCCTTGGAGTCACTTGTGTAGTCACAGGGAGAAATGCCGCATGCAGAAACATCATCATGCAGAAAAGCCACTGATTCATGCAGTTTAAAGTAACACATCATTCTCCAAAATAGGTTTCTGTAGTATTCAGCCATGGTTTTATTGGTACTCTGAGCATGACTGCTGAGCATTAGAGAAAGACTCATTATTTCTACTGATACTCTACATCAAAACATTCATTTTTACAAAAAAATCAGATATTATCCTGTGTTTTGGGAAGTATTTATTTAGACACAGGTGTATCTGCTCTGATCAAAGAGGTACCTGTAGTGTTCAAGTACACCAATTAGATCTTCAGTTAATGATGGCTACCAAATTAGGAACCGCCAACACAAGGTCAACAGTTTTAGCACTAAGTTTCAAGTTAAAAGCTTCTTATAACTTAAAAGTTAAGTGATCAAAAGTTAGGTAAAGATGCCAGAATGCGTGGTTAAGTCAAAATCAAAGGCTTGGCTTATACACATCAGTAGCAGACCCGTGTAAGATAAGGTATGTGGAAAATATCAGTTTAAGAATGAAGTATCAAGGCTGCCAGCACAATAATGGTTTAAGATTTTTATGAAAATTAAATTAATCTTAGTTTATATTGGACTCAAAATTGCTGTAGGTACCTCTTACTAACGAAACTACTTTCAAAACAACAAGGGAAAAAAAAGCAAATGGCATGCTGTGGCTTACTAGCATATTAATGACTCTGCCATTAATATGTACAGGACACAGTGCTCCAAGCTCCAGAACCTCATTTTTTTTAAAGCCATCTTGGAAGAGGCCAGCAATGGTGTTGCCCTTAAACATCATTAATATGACCAAATGCTTTCATGCAAGGATCATAATGACTGTACAGTAAACAGGAAGACCACGGAAGTGTCACATACCCATCATTGTAAGCACCGTCATGTCGGGAGGAGGTGAGAATGTCCATCTCAATGAGGTTGTCCTGCAATGTCTCTAGGAATGTCTGCTTTGCTATGTTTCTACATACATATGGAAACATGAATGAAGCCAGTGAGTCATGCATATATGAAGTGTGATCTTATAAACCACAATGGTTATAGTGCAGTTGTGCATGGAATTAGAATGATGAACCATATATTTATATGTATAAGATGCTACACATATACATATATAGCTTTTAAGAATGTTCACTTCTTATATATACACTATATATATGCATATACACACATATAAGCACACACGCCCATGTGCATGTATAAAAAAAAATTGATGTCTTTGTTCATTTCACATTATTTCTTGCCAGTGACACATGAAACCTTCTGAAAGGCTGGATTCAAAAGATGAGATTGCAATCCAGCACAGCTGTAACCTTCTTATAGTCCTGCCTCTCTGTTATTGTTCCTCTAAAATAGCACAGCACAGTATCTACAGCCCACTGTGGCCAACATCTTGGTAATACAGTTCCAACTCACATCCTCATGGATCTCCAGTGAAATCTCCCACTCCTTTGCTTAAGTTTTTCAGTTTTTCATTTCAGAACTTTTTAATTACCCAATTGATTAATTTGTTTTCCTTTCTGGAGCAATAACTCGCTATTTAGGTGTTTCAAAATGCAAATTTTGCTTCAAATGAGTATTCCAAATACAAGTTTCAGTGATAAGCAGCTAGAAGCTGGAAAAAGGTTATGCTGTAACCCAAATTCCAATACCTATACTGGCTGCAGTCTGGATAATACAGGCAATAAGTGAGATAATTTGGGTCTGCCCATGAAAAAACCTGGTTGTGACTTTTGTACACAACAGTGGCATTTTGCAATACGTGGCCTCGCCAGCATGTACTTTGTTGAGTCACATTTTGACCTATATATGTTAAACTGTGTTGCACTTTTTGAGGAGAATAGCAGGAACATAAAGAATTAAGTCAGAGGCACAGCTGGGAACAGACTGTGTCTTTCTCACCTTCAGGCTTGTTTCTCAAGACCTGGCAAAAAACCATTCTTCCCATCTTTTTTTAAAAACAAAAAAACAGTCCTGATTTTGCCCATGTCTGTTTTCAGCATCAAAACTGAACCTAAGCCTGAATGTGAATAAATTCCCTGACCAAACCTAGTAAAAGGAACATAACAGCATTGTGACACTTTATCACTTATGCAGGATTAAGCGCTTACGGGATATAAGTGACATGATGTGAACTCAAACGAGAACTCCTCTGTCAAAGAAACTGGATTCAGGTAACACGTTATATCGAGAGAAACCATCCCTGTCACATTATACAAACCTTGATACTGTCTCTTCTAAAATGTCCTCAACTGTAATTTTCACTTCTAATTCCTCCTCTTCCTGCTGGAAGCACTTGTTTAGCTCAACTCACTGCTTTGACAAAACAGATCTACTCCTTGATTTGCATGAAAGTAAAGTGACTCCTGCTCATAGCTTTGGAGTAAAGTGGATCGACATGCATGAGCTGTGTGCCATAGCACTCAAGACATCAATCCATCCCCAAGTGTTTGCAGCTTCCTCACATTCCCTGGGAATGCAGGAAAGGTTGGATGTTGAATTCAATGCAAAAAGAAGCAACATATGTGCATGCACTGAGCATTTAATGGGTAAGAGGCAAGGCATCTAGCGACACAACAATCAATAAAAGTTCATCAGTAGTTAAAATCCATGTCAAATTGGTTCCATGAATTTCAGTTGTGGCTTGTCAATAAGACAGAAGAGGGGAGGGTTATACAATCCGATAATGTACGTATTTGTAACAGAGAGGTCGTCGGGTCACCAAGGTGACTAACGCATGACTGTCCTCCCCGCTGAAGGCTGGACAGAGTCTGCTCCTTTGGAGATGAACTGTGAATAGCTGTCTAGTTACAAACCACTCTCCCTTCTCATTATGAGAGGGGTGGCAGGATCTGACCTTACATGATTACCGCATGAAATTTCCTGGGAATGGAAGTCTCCTGAAAGCTGTTGGTTTGTCAACTAAATGTCCATCTAGTTGGCATTTATTTGCTCCTGCAAGGTCAAATGTAAAGGAACCTGGCCACAGAAAAAGGACTAGTAAGGAATAAATATGGGGGGAACTGACTTACCTGTCAGGAGTGACTGCTGAGCAAAGATCTTCTCATCACAACCTTGATAATATATTGCTTTTAAAGCAACAAAAAAGGGAGCAGACAGGAAAAGAGGAAGAAGGAGAAACAAAGAAAAGGGAGTAAAAGGAAACTAACAAAAAGAAGGGAGAGAAGAGGAGGGGCTCTTCCTCTTGCAATATATAAAGATCTCAGATATAGTATATGCTTATCGTGACAGTTGTATACTTGTGCTCTGCATCTCTGCTTGCCTTTGCATTAGAGCATGGAAATTTCCAGGCAGTGACAAACCACTCTAAATTCCCAGCTGTGAATACTGCCCGGAGTCCACAGCAGTCAAAAGCAAGCCTTTTCAAACTCTGAGGTGCTTAAAATCTAGAACTGGAGGCACGTTTCACAGCCTCTGACAATCCCTGTTTAAAAGACATTTTTTCTTCATGTTTTTTCTCTCTGTTGACTAATATGGGATTTAAAAAAAAAAAAAAAGGGATATTCAACAGAAACACAATTCCATTTTTGACATGAGATTACTATAATCTCTTATTGCTATACTTCAAAGGCCTTAATTCTTGGATTAATGTCTCTTGGTCAGGATTTATTTTTTTTTACATATTGGACATTTTATTCTCTTAGGTGAAGGTCTTTTTTTGGTTCTAAAAAATCTTCACAGTGGGGAAGGTTGACTTCATAGAAGAGGTGGAATTTGGCATCAAAGTTTGCTAAACAGCTCTGAAGCCCCGTTTTTTACATCTACAGAGCTACCACCAAAGGAAATGGAAGATGTCTGCATATCAGAAGAGTTGACTATCGGAGTGGAGATTTGTCACAGATTTACTGATCATCTATGCAGCACAGCCTCTTTGCATTATGACACTTTTATAACACATTTTCTTAGTGTTGTTTAGTGAAGGAACAAAAGTCTGTCAGTCTTGCTCTGTCAATGTGCTTATTTGCTGTTTGGCAGAAAATTGCGCATTCTTTTCCAACGTGTTCGTTGTCTGAAGGGACACTGGGCAAATTTACACCATTCCAACCAGTGTGTCACAAGCCACAACATCAGTCTTGAAACAACCTGTTTTGTACCTAATTAATAAAATGGTTAAACTAAAGATCAATTACAAATGTGACTGATTTGTGATGCAAGTGAAATACTCAAATGATGCAGAAGGATCTCTTCATGCAGGTAGACCTCCAACATTCAGTCTGGTTCACAGCAATAATGTGACCAATCCAACTTGAAGAAAGAACTGTCCGCTTCAGATCTTGAAAAGTTTTCATCCACAATGATTTTGTGGAGAAGAAATGAGGATAGTCTTTAAGGATAAAGAAGAAATGAGGATAGTCTTTAAGGAGTTGTACTCATTTACAATTTAACAGGAGCAGTCCAGGACTAGCCAGGGAATTATTCTGTCTATGAACTCCTGCATTTTTCTATTAACTCTTGAATTTATTAAGATGAGGTAGGGTTGTCTCTCCATCTCCCTCTCTGATTGCCAACAGAATTGAACAAATGGGTGCAGGATGTTTCCAGCAAAGACTTTTTCTCTCTGACATTCCTCCACTGATCCAGCAGCAAGGACCTTCCTTCTCAATTGTAAGGTGGTGGGTTCTGAGACACTCCAGTCAGATGTGAGGATGTCTTTGCACTATTGAAACAGAATATTATCTCTTCTCCGAAAGAATGGTTTAGAAAAAGGCACAGAGCTTCCTCCAGAATTGTAGAGGATTATTCACAAAAAGGTTGCAGGAGTGGGGCCTAAGTATTTTTTCTTTTCTTTTCTTTTTTTTTTTAAGAAATAAAAAAGTCACTGCTTGGGTATATATGCTCAAGAATAAGTAACACAGTATAATTACTGAAATTGTTGCCAAATCACACTTGCAGTACTTGCTTATAATTTTGTCTTAATCTTTTGGATCTAGCTTCTTAGTTGTGTCTTTTTAGTCAAGCAGTCACAGAAAAATGAATTATCCTTAAATGCCATGAAGTGTTAGACTAAGGTCTGCTTTGGAAGTTTCAGAGGGCCAGCAGACATAGCTCATTCTCAAAAAGATTGACAGACACATTCATTTTTAAAAACAATTTTCTTAGCAGAAGCTGGCAAAATTGGGTACATTTTATCCCAGGATACAGACAGAGCTGCCACCGATCTCAGTGAGATTCCCACAGGAAGTGATGTGAGAAATTTGGCCCCTGGCTCAGTTTTCAGTTAGTATATGTTTTTTGCTGTCGAAAATCTTTCTCGTTGGTTTGAGAAGGTAAAAGAAATGAGGGAAAAAATGCAGTGAAGTGCCCAGTGTTAGGCTTGGAAAACTTCTCTCCAGACTGAAAAAGATACCATGTATTGTGGCTAACGACTCCAGCATCTCCAGTGGTTTCTCAGCAGCGAAGGAAATGGTGAAACAGAATCTCTGGAGAATGCAAAAACTGAGTTTCAAGTGGGACAGCAAGAAGCAGATGCACTCACCATCATAAGGGAAGACTGAAGCTGAGGAATTATGACAACTCCCTTTTCCAGAACCTGCATAGAACCTAACAAAGCTACGAACTAGAACAACTCAGAGCAGCCCTGTCGCACCCGTCGTGTGTTGAATAAGCGGAAAAGAATTTAAATACTAAATGGAAACATCATTAATTGACTGATGCCCTGCTATCCAGTGTTTCATGCTTGTAAGATAGTAAAATACAGCAGCCGACCTCTCCTCATTAGGTAAAACAAGATCAACCTTTCCTGAGTGATGTACTACCAAAGTATCTGCTTGATGAGGCACAGCTAGAAGGCTAAATCTTTTCAATATATTGACTGATTTCAGTTTCTTAAAAAGGATATTGCTTTATCCTATCATATAGGAAGAAAAGACATTAAAGGAAAATAAAAGGAAGAAAACCAAGAATATTTTAATCTATGATCCTGATTCCAATTTTAAATGAGAAAAATAACCTTACAAGCAGCTGTTATTTTTAGTTTATGAAAGAAAAGCAATTTCCTCTTCTCCTAATCCAAATAAAAAGATACAAGGAATAACAAGTACAACTCAAAATACTTAAGCCAAACACCAGTTCACAAACTGAACGGCTAGCTATACAGACGTCTATATTTTCCATAACATCACACTCAGTCAGAACACTGTAAAGTAGTAAAGAAAATTACCTACCTGGTCTCCAGTGGGATGTTACTGTTAAGTAACCAGTTGTCCTGAGCATGGGCTGGCTCTTGAGCGTTGGCTGGTTGTTCTCCAGAAAGAGAGTGGTCCGTAGGAGCTGGGCTGGGGTTGCTGCGTGGAGTGAAGTTCCCTCTGTTTAGGGAATTGATGGAGGCTGCGTGATGTTGATTTGGGGTGTGAGCATGTGATATTGGAGGTGGTGGAGTTCTAAGTCTTGAATGATTTTGAAGATTTGGAGGATGATCTAAAACAGAAATAAAATATTTTTCAATTTAATTTGAAGTTTTGTGATTTGAGTTGTTCCATACTGTGCTCATGTATGTGCAAGCACTTCTAAAAAGTGTGAAGGCTGGGGTGCCACATATCCTAAATCAAACTCCAAAGGGTAACATATCCTTGTTCCATATGCTCTAATGACATATGCATTGATCCCCCAGCCACCTGGAAAAACAGTTTGGTTTCATGCACAAAAGTTATGAAAGCTTAAAGCACTGCAAAAAGGCTGTCCTGACAGCCAAGTTAACTCCGATGAACAACTGTAGGTTGCAAACTGTAATCTATCTGTGACACTGATTTGTGATAAAGCATGAAAAATACAACCAGTCTGGGTAGAGAACACTTTAGAGCAATTTTATGATGGAAATACAGCTCCCAGTAAAGTTTGTTCTGCCTGTTTTGCCCGAGAACTTTCAATAGTTAAGTCAAGAAAAAGACTCAGAATACATTTAATCTTAGACTGAGTTTAGGGAAAGCCATAAAACTGTGTCAGGGTTGTACAACTTAACAAAATCCAATACTTTGTATTGTTAAAGACGTACCCAAACTGAGTAAAAAATGCATGTGGCATAAAAACTGAGGTGTCAGGAAAATGAAACAACAAATGGTGAAGAAAGATGTAAAGATCAGTGATATGGATACTTTGAGTAAAACTCAAACCATTTGTTAGCCAAGAGTCTGAGGGAGGTAGATTGAAGAAGGCAAACATTTAGGAAAGACCAACCTAGTGCTGATTATATTGGCATTTTTAGGTTTTTTAATTAACCATCAAGGATTTTTTTTTTTTTTTTCCATGTTTTCTGGAAACTAAGAAAAATGAAAATATTTGATGGAACTGGAGGGAGACTGACAGTTCAGCGTACTGGATATGGGATACAGGAGATAATTCCTCTCTGATTTCAGTAGGTTTATGCTTCTAAGTCATTAATACACAACACTTATCTGATGCTTTATCTGAAAAAAAAAAAGGTATATTGTATCAATCTAATACTTACCAGACAAACTTCTGTATCATGAAAAACTAATACTCATTTATTATCTAATTAGAGAGCTCAGAACAGAATGCATTGTACATAGTCCTAAATTGCAATGAATGGTATCAAAATTACCATGAGATTTAATGACAGTTTTGAAATCTGGATTAGGACTTGGATTCAGGAGAGGAACAGGGAAACAATCTACATTACAATGTCCTGACTCACACTACCTTACACTATGGCTGATTATATCAAAAATCTTGCAGTGGTTGAAGTAGTCTAGCAAAAAAATAGGTGGTGTTAATTATGAAGGTGTCATTATTATGTTTGAACGTGTATTTATCTCTGGCTTTGTTAGTTTAGACATGAAACTAGGGGTATATATACCATGGAGAGAAATGAGTGGTTTTAGGGTCACAATCCATTTCACCCTGTACTCTGAGAAAGGTCAGACAAAGACCTTAAATGTGTTGTTCTCTCTATTGTATATCAGCACAATAGAGAACAAGAAGCTCAAAAGAAGAGGTCCATACTGGTCATCCACATTTGGACAGATAGATTCTTCCCTGGAATCGAATTTACTATTCAAATCTGACTTAGCAAAGCTCATCCAAAATTATTAACACCATAATGGACTGTGACCTAACGTCAGCTATCCCTGAAACACTCTGTACATCAGCCAGCAAACTAAAGGGAAGGAGAGAGCGACAACCATGCACTATGCAGACAAGGAATATCAGAACTAAATCAGGTCCGACCTCAGATCTGCAGCACTATGTGAATCAAATATTCTGGGACTGGATATTATTGGGGACTGTCACTTAACTCACTCCAAGAAGGACATAGAGGTGCTGGAGCGTGTCCAGAGAAGGGCAACGGAGCTGGGGAAGGGTCTGGAGCACAAGTGTGCTGAGTTCCCGGCTGAGGGAACTGGGGGTGTTGAGCCTGGAGAAAAGGAGGCTGAGGGGAGACCTTCTGGCTCTGTCCAAGTCCCTTGGAGGAAGGTGGAGAGAGGTGGGGGTGGGTCTGTTCAACCAAGGCCCAAGTGACAGGACAAGAGGAAATGGCCTCAAGTTGTGCCCAGGGCAGTTGAGATGGGATGTGAGGAAGAATTTATTTGCTGAAAGGGTTCTGAGGCATTGGAAGGGGTTGCCCAGGGCAGTGGTGGAGTCCCCATCCCTGGAGGGATTGAAGAGTCGTGTAGACATAGTGCTGAGGGACATGGGTTAGTTGGGGACTTGTCAGTGTTGGGTTAATGATTGGACTTGATGACCTTAAAGGTCTTTTCAAATCGAGGCAATTCTGGGATTCTGTGATTAACTGAAGCGCTGACATGGAGGTAATAAAAGCAACAATGGAAGAATCCCACTGCTGCCTTAGCTGAATTAGTGACTCCTTTTCCCACTCAACAGACAGCAGCTGTGATTGCTTGGCCAGGCCTCCTTTGTTGAGAGGCAGAAGGAAGACAAGAAGATAGGCACAGCACGCACCAAAAACTGCAGTCTTGGAACATGTCTGCTTGCAGCCAAAGGAAGATCAGAACAGTTTATTAATTCCAGGCTGAGGGAGATGAACGTGAATAGAGGATTTCCAGTTTCTAGGGTTGTCACTCTATCACTGTTCACAAGAACTTAATTCATCCCAGAGAAAATGACTTGTCTAATCAAGAGCAACATACCAAAAGTTTCCAAGATCAGTTATTTGAGTTTTTATTACAACTGATGCCTGAGATGAACACTCCATGCAAATGAGAAAGGGCGGCAAATGGGTGAATCCTGGAATATACAATAGGTGTTTTGTGAAGTTCTCTTGCTATCAGTTGACTTTCCTTCCTGGGTACACCATTTTCAGACTGTGAGTCAGAGCCTGTTTCCAAAGATCTGTTATGTAAATTCCAATTTACACCCTATTATTGCAGACACATTGCAGATGCTATTATGGATAATGCTTTCGAATCAAGTAAAAATGTGTCATTTTCATTCTCTATTTGCATACCCTCTGTGATTTCTCTGCTAAGTAAAGACAGCACATCTATCTTACTGTGGCCTATGTGATTTTTCACAGGATTTTATAGCTTATATTTCTTTTTTTGACATTTAGGTAGCTTTTCCTCCCAGAATATTTTTAATTTTATTCATATACAAATTCTGAACACTTATGTCATGTCTGAGCATTACTGAATTTAATATACCTTGACTAGGATTAGCAACTATTTCCCTTGCCTTACTATCTTTTTTTTTTTAATTCTTCACAAGTTAAAGAACATTAGAAAAAAAAAGTGTAGATGAAAGCACAACCTATGAAATCTTCCTACTGAAAATTACTGCAGCTCTGCAGGATTTTCTTGATGCGACAAAACTACTGAGGCTCTTACCCTTTGCGGTCACTAAAGATCCGATGGGATTTGCAAAGGATCAGGGAATCTCACAAAGCAAATTCTTTCTTGATTTCTTAAAATTGCAATTGTCTCCTTATTTGAACACGTTCTTTTTAACTTGTTCCACAACGTTTGAGTGATATAATGTGTGTGGTTATATTTCCCCTCTAGGAAAGAGAACCTTAATGCTGCCTGCAGTGGTTCTCTTAAATCATGTATATGCATGTATCTTATATATATAGGTAAAAGCTGCTCTGATTATCCTGCTATATCTTCTGTAGAAACACTGTATATTCATAGCTGCTTAGGCAGCGCTGAATTTTTGCAGATCTCACCTCATAGGTGGGATACAGGGAAGTCTGACAGCTTTCAACGCCTTTAGTGGGACAACAGTACCACAGGAGTTTAGAAGATGTTACAGAGGAGCAGGACATCATGGCCCCTACACAAATTGCACTAGGATCCCCAAGACCTTTCTTAAATAACTATAAGATGGTTGATTGCGACTATTTGGAAGTTAGCTTAGCTTACTCAAAAAATATAATTTTCAAAATTATCACAGTTTTCCTTTTTGGTTTCGAAAAAGATGTGGAGTTTATCATTCCCTCTCTACTTGTTGTATTCCCAAGGATCAGCCAAGCTAACAAAGCACTGAGGAATAAGAAAAATACCCCCCCCCC
>NW_010330885.1:0-10894 GCF_000700745.2 Antrostomus carolinensis
CAACCCCCACTGTTCTGTGATTCTGTTGTGATATTTCTCAAAATCAGGATGAATTAGTCAGTTCCTCAGCAGTCATAAATCTACTTTCTCCCTGATAAAAATTAGACTCAGTTTATTTTAAATTGCAGATAGCTATGAGTTCTATGCAACTGCAAATCTTTCTAAACTCTCAAACTACAAATCTAGCCAAAAGACTCTGTAAGAAAAATGGGAGAAAGAACTGTTTCTTAAAACTGCTTGCTTTGAAGCTACTCCTTTTCAGCCACTTCAAAGTCAAGCGCTGCTCTGAACTTTCTACATGAGTGTCTGAAATGCCAGATCAACCTGTCATAGACAAACTTGTCATTTATTCATTGTCCTTTATAGACAAGTATAGCTTAGAGTACATTACAATTGCTACATGTTATCCCTAAGGTAATGGTGATAGTAAAAATATTGTGAAAACACTGAGGCATGTTCTGAAATCCAAGGCTTTGTTTTTTGCTTTAGAACAAAGCCTCTCTCCAGAACAACTAAGACTGAGCAGTCATACCAGGAACTTGAGTTAAGTTAAGTTAACACATTAAGTGTCCAAATCCTCTAAAAGTCAAAGTAAAACATGCAAGCAGGACTTCAGTATGATGGAGGCATGGTTGGCATATTTAGTCTGCAGCAGAAATAACACTCAGTAGCAAAAAGGAATGCAAAGATCATAAAGGTTTGCAAATCTGTCATTTGTTTGAAAATTACAAAGGAATTCAGATAACTAAATGTAAATACAAGACAGGAACTGCGATACCTTTGTGGATCTGATCCAGAGTACTATATACTGTAAAGATTCTTAATGGGGACTATCTATTGGGGAAAAGCCAGAATCTTCTTAAGGACAGATCACAAATTAAGCAATAAAATTTCCAGTTGGGTATAAGGGAATAACTCTTCCCCTTAATAGAGGTTAAGCACTAAAACAAATGCTTAGAGGGTCTGTGGGGCTTCCAACTTTGTAGATTACAAAACTCAGCTGGAGAAGGTCCTCAGCAGCCTGATCTAGCTTTAAAGCTATCTTTTATCTGAGCAGGATGCTGGACGAGATGACCTCCAGAGGTCCCTTCCACTCATATTATTCTATGACAGTAAGACATGGACAGTTATATTTGTACTATGCAGGAGATACAGGTGGGCAAACATATGAACCAGAGCCTAGTGTAGATTATGGGATGAGTTATAAATTTGGGTTTATAGATTTGTGCACACAATAGGAACATAACCCATTTTCATGAGACTAAAGAATACACACTATAGAAGAACATGAGGACATGACACTCTGTAATGAAAAGCTTTTGAAGCTACACATAACAGAATTGGACTGAAATGATAGGAAATGCAATGACAGAATGTAAAGATGGGAGTGATGTCAAGTATCCATAGCATATAGGAAAGTCTGAGCAGTTCTAGACAATTTTGTGTATCAGTGCACGTAATAAAAATGCTCTTCAACCAACCTTCCCTCTTGACTGCTTACTGCACATTACAGTGCAGCTTGGGTAGAGCAGCAAAAAACAGGTGACAAATTGTAGCTATGAATGTCGATATTTAATTGAAGTTGTGTTCTTTTTTACAAAGATGGAGATTTTGCAATGCATGTAGAGTAGAAGGTTCAGTTCAGGACATGAACCTCTGGTTTTCAAGAGTTTTGACACATCTCTTCTCTTTGCAGCACTACATCCAAAACTCTCTAGAACAAAAGCAATCAAGATGCACAGATAGAAGAAGGGGAAATAGCCTGTTGTTCTGACAGGGCTGTTAGAGGCTTAGCTTTTGTGGTAGTTCAGAGAGTTTTGAGGTATGTCTACTGCCCATCTATTGTTGAAAGTGACAAAGAAGAAAAAGTTACTAGCACAGTTTTCCATTTGAATTAGGCTAAAGCCTCTGGGAGTAAAGACTTTTCTGAGTTTAGTGCCATTTTATTTCTGACTTGCCTTTCAGGGAGTTGTACAAGGGGAAGAAATATCTTTGCCTTTATGCATCAGGTCTTTCAGCTGAATCTAAAAATAAACCATATCAATTTCATTCCTGGGCATTAATTGCAGCATCATCTCTATATTTGGTAGTGATAATTGTTAATATTAAATGCTTACTACTTGCACGGATACTGATATTTTAATGTCCCATCTGGCCTGATCAGGCAAGTACTTCTATACTGACAACAAGGACACTCACTGAACTCGCACTACCTCTTTCAACTCCCATGATTAGGTTTGGTATGGCAGAGAAGGTTGCGAAGATGTCATAATGCTGGAACAGTAATGGCTTCAACTTCAGTGTTAGTCTTCCCCTTCCCCTTGTATTCTGCAGTACAAGTAGTCAAACAGCACCAGTCTTGCCTCATTTTTTGAGGCAGGATGGAAACGCTCATATTTATGTGTGACTGGCTGAGCAGAATCTTCAAGTCCTGCCAATCCAGCACTAGTTCTAGGGCACCTGGGTGCTGTGAGGCAGCAGCTGGAACAAGGGCAATAGAGCAATAGTTCTTCCTATCTGCACATGAATGCTGACAGTTCAAGGTTCCTGGTGAATAATGTTCTCTGCTGCTTGGGCAGATTTGGGACTTTGCAATCAAATAGGATGAAGAAATTGTTCCATGCTATGTGTCCCTGGGAGTAGCTCAAAGCCTATATTGTTATTTAGCAAGTTATGATTCAGTTCCTTTTCCTCCTGCAATGTGGGGCTCAGTAAATAATGAGGCACTTTTCTAGGACTGGTTTTGCTGAAATTTGATGGACTAACTGGGAGGAGGATCTGTCTTTCTCACTGTTCTGCCCTTGTTGGCCCCTTCCCTTCTATGTGCATTAGAGAGGACTCATCAGTGTCACCTTAATACTTCTTTTCTACAGTATGGCTCACAGTGTATATAGACTGCAGTGGAGAATAAAAAGACTGCCCTTTCACCTCTCTGCAGAGACCAACATTCAGTGTGTAAGGCCGTATAAAAGAAGCCTCCTTAATGTGTGGTGGGTCACTCAGGTAAAGTGATGTAACTCCACAGAAATTCTGAATTACAGACTATTTATCATCGTGGTTATGAAGCCATGAATGGTGTATAGGGATCTATAGTCAGAACATTAGAGTCCTGTTAACAGATGGCAGTTAGCTATATTTTAAAGATGACTAGGCAATTCAGCTCTTTTCATGGAAAAAAAATATTTTTAAGGACAAGGTCATTTTCTGAGGCATGAAACCCTAGCTTTGTTACCAGCTGTTTTCACTTTTTGATAAACTATAAGCCAGGGAAGACATGCCACTGTTATCTGGAAGCAGTGAGCAGAAATGTAAATGTAACTGATGGTTTTTATTCATCTCCAAGTGAAGAGAGCTACTCACGTGCCACATTACTTTTAAACGCCTCACATCACAAGGCACAGCTTGTTGTAGAAATAGCAACAGAAGTTATAGAAGCCTGTACTGAAAATATCAAAGTTGAATGTAGTGAGGAGGAAGACTTTGTTGCAGATCATTGCATAAAGAGTTATGAAGCTACAAAGCCAGAGAAGTGTGAATTTTCTGTTACTTTCTAATAGGTTGCTACTATCATTGCTGCTGCATTAGTGCCTGCCTTACTGAACAGAACCATGGTTCCAGTCATGCTCAAATAAATAAGTGATGTATCCCATTATGAGAAACTCCTCAAGATGGACACAAAATGGAAAGGAAACAAAAATTGCTTGGATCTTTAAAGCTACTTTACATCACTCTGGCAAGTGCATGAAAATCTGTTGAGAAAAGGTGGGGGCTACAGACCCCATTATAGAATCATAGAATCGTTTGGTTGGAAAAGACCTTTGAGATCACCGAGTCCAACCATACCTGTCCACTACTAAACCAGATCTCTGAGCACCTCATCTACCCGTCTTTTAAATCCCTCCAGGGATGGGGACTCAACCACTTCCCTAGGCAGCCTGTTCCAGTGCCTGAGAACCCTTTCAGTAAGGAAATTTTTCCTGATATCCAATCTGAACCTCCCTTGATGCAACTTGAGACCATTTACACTTGTTCTATCACTAGTTATGTGGGGAAAAAAACCCCACACACCCACCTTGCTACAATCTCCTTTCAGGTAATGGTATACAGTGATAAGGTCTCCCCTCAGCCTCCTTTTCTCCAGGCTAAACAACCCCAGCTCCCTCAGCTGCTCCTTGTAAGACTTGTTCTCCAGCCCCTTCACCAGCTTTGTTGCCCTCCTTTGGACACATGCCAGTGCCTCCATGTGCTTCTCGTAGTGAGGGGCCCAAAACTGGACACAGTATTCAACATGCAGTCTCACCACGGAAGGATGGTGAGATGGATGGTACAGGGGAAGGATGACTTCCCTGGTCCTTTCTGATACAAGCCAGGATGTCCTTGGCCTTCTTGGCCACCTGGCTACACTGCTGGCTCATATTCAGCTGACTATCGACCAACACCCCCAGGTCCTTTTCCACCTGGCAGCTCTCCAGCCACTCTTCCCCAAGCCTGTATCGTTGCATGGGGCTGTTTTGACCCAAGTGCAGGACCTGGCACTTGGCCTTATTGAATCTCATACAGTTAGTTGGTTGCAGCCCATCGATCCAGCCTGTCCAGATCCCTCTACAGAGCCGTCCTACCCTCAAGCAGATCAACACTTCCACCCAGCCTAGTGTCACCTGTGAACTGACTGAGGGTGCCCTTGATCCCCTTGCCCAGATCATTGATAAAGATGTTAAACAGAACTGGCCCCAACACTGAGCCCTGGGGAACACCACTTGTGACCGGCCTCCAACTGGATTTAACTCATGATATGAGTAATGAATTCTCATGATGTGTTTCTTGTAGGGGAAGGAGCTGTACCTGGACAGCCTTTTCCCCACCCCATCATCATCATGACTGTCTCTCTACTGAGAGGGGAAGAGAACCAGAAAGTGCTAATCAACTATAAAACCGGTTATTTTTAGGCCCTTTCTCAGTATCACGCAGTAAGCTGAAATTCACATGAAAAAGTAGAACTCTGCTATTTTTAGAGGCTAATTATTAACAAAAATAACCAGAGTATTCTATCTGTACAAATTATTATCATACATTAGCAAAAAATGTAATGGAAGCCCTCCCCTTGCTTAGCAAATTTCTAATGCACTGATCCCTGAAAGTCACTTTGCATCTGATATTCCAGTCATTCTCTTCCCCTCTCACTGAGCTTCAGGTGTTTCACAACAGTTCTAGGAAGACAGTATATTCTGTAGGCTTTGCAGAACTTTAGGATGGGGGAAGGGAAAAAATTTCCAATCGATCACCTACTCCATGTCCTAGCCAAGATTTTTATCTACATTTCAGTGTAGTTTCAGATGTAGTTCAGCTCTAGAGGTCTCTGCCTAAGACGTATCCAGGTTTATCATAGAATCATAGACTGGTTTGGGTTGGAAGGGACCTTTAAAGGTCATTTAGTCCAACGCCCTGCAGTGAGCAGGGACACCTTCAACTAGACCAGGTTGCTCAGAGCCCCATCCAACCTGACCTTGAATGTTTCCAGGGATGGGGCTTCTACCACTTCGCTGGGCAACCTGGGCCAGTGCTTCACCACCTTCATTGTAAAAAATTTCCTCCTTATATCTAGTCTAAATCTACCCTCTTTTAACTTAAAACCATTACCCCTTGTCTTATCACTACAGGTCCTATTCAAAAGTTTGCCCTCATCATTCTTATAGGCTCCCTTTAAGTATTGAAAGGCTACAATAAGGTCTCCCTGAAGCCTTCTCTTCAGGCTGAAAGACGCCTTGCCACTTCCGTTGGAGCTGTAGCTCACTGGATCTTAATATGTTATAGCAAAGATTTTCTCTTGATCACCTGTCATAACCAGGTTGGCAAGTTTTTTGTCCTCTGTGTTGATTTTAAGTCCATCTCCCTGTGTGACTCTGAAGGAATCAGCCATCTCTCAGTGTGGATTATCAGAGTATTGCATCCTCTTGTGATCAACTAAATCCACAGAGGTGGAATGTGATTCAGAATGTCTCTGAATCAACCCCTGAAATGGAAAAAAACTCAGTAGAGATGGGCATGTGCCCATGAAACATAATGCCAAGCTGTTGCAAAGAAACTGACTTTATCTGAACACAGAGGGGACTAGATGGTGGCCTTTGTTTCAGGTAAGCAGCTATCAACAGTTGAGTGGATCAGCTGGTGGTTTAAATGTTTCTCCCTGAGTTCATAAAAATAGCTCCAATGTCTACCTGTGTTAGCCAGGGGGAAGCAATCACATGGCTCAGCCCAACTTAAAGTGTAAAAGTTGAACAACTAACAGAATAATTTCAATCCAATCAATGGGCTTGAGCTGCCTTCAATTAACTTATTCCTTCCCAGTGACTGGGGACATTCAGTGTCATGACAGTGAGCACAGTACAAAAACCAGTAATGGAAATCACATTGGTATTATGATTGAACTGCAATTGCAAATTCTATATTTTTCTAAGAGTAACTTATATTTGTATTTTTTCAGTGTATTTTGTATCACTCTACTAAATCAGAAATCCTATGTAACATCAACTGTCTTCAAATAAGACACTAATAAGACATTTGATATTTAATGTTACACTCTCTCTGTCACCAAAATTGGGAATAAACTTATTAACACCAATGCAATCTGAAGAAGCTGGCACTATTGTGGGGCTGGATGCACAGGGGGATTGCTCCACCTATCGTGCATACCGACTCGTCTCTCTACAAAAGCTTTATCCTATCAAAACATGCATATTCATTACTTGGCCAAGAAATTATTAACATATTCATTACATTTTCAGGAACTCATTAGTATATGTAAATATCCTTTTTGCATGCGCACTGGAGTCTCTTGGTGGTCTTCAGGGGTCCTCTGGTGGTCACTGAAACTTTTCTCACTGTGTCTTTCAGTTGAAATTTTCTTCTGCTCATGCTCAGTTCATCTCTTGGCCTGTTTACACACTTCTGTCTCCACAAAACTGGTTTATTCTGACATCACTACTTTATCTACCCTATTGCAAAGATTCGATGCCTCCAAATTCCCATTGTCTACTTTAGCTCAGCTAATGTTTGTCTTTTACCATAAACTTGACTGGGCCCAGCTGATATGTAACTGTCTTTCAATGTCACATTGTAAGCAGAAGGGGATGTTCTTTCAGAATGGTATTATTTGCATAGCACATCTATACCCTCTCTGTTCAAGTGAGTACTGACTCTAACATCTATCTGCAACTAGTATTTTAATTTGTAATCATTAAAATTTAACTCTTGTGAGAACATTCAAAGCTTTATGTTTATCACATGTAAAGGCCCAACTGTAAACAAATTATTGGGGAGAAAACTAGCAGAAAGCCTTTAAATTGTGCTCAGGAGCCACAGCTGTTAAAACAAAAATACAAGCTTTTCTGCTTCAAAAGCATGGTTAAGGGTATAGTGGGAGGAAAGTTCTTACTGTTCTCTCTTGGGCACCTAGAAGGTCAGGAAGAAACTTCCCCTCGAGATTTACAATGAAGAGTGCATCCTCTCTTCCCTCTCCAGCTTACCTTGGAGCGAGAATGGATGAATTTTATGCTGAACAGATTCAGGGTAGTTAAAATACCATAAACAGTCTACCTGGAACCACTTCCATTGCTATTCATCACAGGGCTTTTTCCATCCTGGCTTCTGCTGTTACCATTTGCCTTCCCTTTCTTGCTGTTGCCATTTTCATAAGGGGCTGGGTGTTTTGTCTCAGCACTTCCATTGATGCTGATTCATAAGGCAGCGTATGTTACTGTGTGCTGAGAGCAGGAGGACACTTGGCTAAGACTGAATGGAAATCCTGGCCTGATTTACGGAGACAGTGTAGAATGCTTTGTCCACAAAATCCAACCTGCAACTGTCCTTACAGTTGTCAGTGTCTCTTTTCAACTACCAACTGCTACTTGCACCACTCGGTGTCAGCTGAAGCTAAATGAACCTGATGAGGTTCAATAAGAGCAAGTGCAGAGTCCTTCACCTCGGGAGGAATAACCACATGCTCCAGTACAGGTTGGGTTTGACCTGCTGGAAAGGAGCTCTGAGGAAAAGGACCTGGGTGTGCTGGTGGACAGCAGGTTGGCCATGAGCCAGCAGTGTGTCCTGTGGCCAGGAAGGCCAACAGTGTCCTGGGGTGCATTAAAAAGAGCATGGCCAGTAGGTCGAGGGAGGTTCTCCTCCCCCTCTACTCTGCCCTGCTGAGGCCACATCTGGAGTGCTGCATCCAGTTCTGGGCTCCCCAGTTCAAGAGAGACAGGGAACTACTGGAGAGAGTCCAGCAGAGGCTACAAAGATGATGAGGGGCCTGGAGCATCTGCCTTATGAGGAAAGGCTGAGAGAGCTGGGACTCTTGGAGCCTGGAGAAGAGCAGACTGAGAAGGGATTTGATCGATGTCTATAAATATCTGAAATGTGGGGGCCAAATGGATGGGGCTGGGCTCTTTTTGGTGGTCCGTGGTGACAGGACAAGGGGCAATGGGCACAAACTGGAACATCAGAAGTTTCAGACAAATAAAGGAATAACTTCTTTACTGTGAGGTTGTTGGAACACTGGAATAAGCTGCCCAGAGAGGTTGTGGAGTCTCCTTCTCTGGAGATGTTCAAACCCACCTGGACACTTTCCTGTGCAACCTGGTATAGGGAACCTGCTTTGGCAGGGGGGTTGGACTGGGTGATCTCCTGAGGTCCCTTTCAACCCCTGCGATTCTGTGATTCTGTGATTCTATGAATCCTTCCTGCAGGTCTCAGGATTCTGCATTCTCCTACCCCATTTCTGTAGCTGCCACATACCTTTTTCTGCTTTTCTGTTGACATCCTGTGTGGGTCCTGATTCTTTCTTCTTGTTGTGAAAAGCTTTGGCTCTGCCTAACGCGATCACAAGGGCACGTGGGCAGCAAGACTTGCATGTACATGCATGAGTGGTTCATCTATCCCTTTACATAGGCAGTAATAGAGAAGTAATTCAAATGATTGCTGTAGAATCACTACAGACTGAAGAAGTGTCTTCACTTAGAACAACTCTAGAGTAAAAAGGAAATCACTTGAGACAACACGAGCGGAAAACGTAACTGACTGCAGAAAGATCTGTATAACTGGGCTTCTGTTCAAATTAGTCTTGCATTGATCATGTAGAAATAGGTTGATTAGCATCAAGACTGATATTCTCTGATTAAAGTGCTTCTGACCTGTGATTTTCACTGATTCATGCAGATTTTCTTAACCTGAAAAGCTTATAAAGTGAATCTCAGCTTTAGAAATGTTTATACTATTCATAGTTGTGAAGAAACCTTGAAAACACTGAGTAAAAGTTTCTGGGTACTGAAAGGCCTATAAACAGAACACACTGACGCAAAATCAGTGTCTTTTTTTAGCCAATCTTATCACCTTTCCCCGTAAGAGGTTGGCATTATTGTCCTTTAGTCACAGTATGGGCACAGCATGATGTACAGCAATGAAAAATTCTTGACTGCAACAATCCCATCTATGTTCTGATGGTGGAACAGGCTTTCAGTTTCTCTTGCCTTTTGACATGCTGGTGGATGGGCCAAAAAAAAAAAATTCCATCAAAATCTGTGCATTGTCTAAGATTACTGTGGGTCAAAGGATAAAACTGAAAGTATCACTTGCTATTTTTCTGAATATTAACATGATTGTTCAGCCCGGAGAAGAGAAGACTGAGAGGAGATCTCATGGTGGTCTAGAACTTCCTCCCAAGGGGAAGAGGAGGGGCAGATGCTGATCTCTTCTCTCTGGCCACCAACGAATGCCAGGAGCAGAGGAAATGGCAGGAAGATGTGGCAGGGGAGGGTGAGGTTGGCCATGAGGAAAAGGTTCTTGAGGCAGAGGGTGGTGGAGCACTGGAACAGGCTCCCCAGGGAGGTGCTCATGGCACCAAGCCTGACAAGATTCCAGAAGCATTTGGCCACCATGTGCCCTCAGGGACATGGTCTGAATGTTGGGCTTGTCCTGTGCAGGGACAGGAGTTGGACTGGATGATCCTTGTGGGTCCCTTCCAGCTCACAACATTCGATGATTCTATGATTCAAGAAATTGAAGGAAAAAAACAAAACAACAAACAAACAAAAAAGAGAAGAGAGAAAAATAATAGAAGCAAAAGTAGCGTTTCCCTATAGCCTGTTGCTGGCTATGTCACTGAATTCAGATCTGCCAAAGCTGATTATCTTTTTCGTGAATCTCACGACCAGGAGAACAGCATTTGGCTCACTCCAGTACTAACCATAGCTCATTCCCAAGAAAGAAATCTTTTTCCCAGTTTGTCTAGTGGTGATTCTTGGAAGCTACAATGAATGAACATGGAGAGTGGGAGAAGATTCAAGGTGATTCAAGGTTTTAGTAACACAGAAGGGTGGTTGGGGTTTTTTTGATGGGTTTTTTTTTTCATCTTTGTACATGTCAAGCTTCTTGGGGTCCTGTTTCCTTAAATATTTCTCCTGTTCACAGAATGATTGGCAGATGAGTGGGATAGA
Organism: Antrostomus carolinensis; assembly: GCF_000700745.2. Taxonomy (NCBI): domain Eukaryota; kingdom Metazoa; phylum Chordata; class Aves; order Caprimulgiformes; family Caprimulgidae; genus Antrostomus; species Antrostomus carolinensis. The sequence goes on from NW_010330885.1 coordinate 10,485, forward strand.
GGAGAAGAAGCATCAGCTCTCACTTCTGAACTGGCTGCACATTCAGAATCAATGGGGAGGGAGAGCTTTCTGAGAGGAAGAAGATTCTGAAAATGTGAAAAACATGGGGGAAAAAAAGGAATCGGTGGAATACGTTTTCAGGACTGTCATACGAATAAAAAAATAGTGTGTTTGGTCTGTTAATAGTACTGAAGGTTGGCAGCTGAGCCACCCTGGGCTCTGTCTAGGATCGACAGAAAGAAACAGTCTTCTTTAAAGTATGATTCATGTTTTAGTTGGGCAGAGTTGCCATTCAGAGGTGTTTGTCTCTTGATTAGAAAAGTAGGCCATCAACACAGACATCTTGTCAAAGCAGAATCCAGATCCTATTTCTCCCATTTAAAGTATCACGGAATAACAGAATCACAGAA
>NW_010330886.1:0-1477 GCF_000700745.2 Antrostomus carolinensis
AAAAAAAAAAATCTTATTTTAGCAAGAAGTACAGCCCTTACCCTCAGGGTCGTATGTTTGGAAAACCCTTCTAGCTTGTTCTGAAGGCGCTTCAGGAGCAACAAGGGCCATATCCTTGGGGGATGGGGGGGAAGAGATTAAAAAAAAAAGAAGAAAGCTTTCAAAATATTCTTAATTCTGATACAGATTACTAAGGAAATATTTATCCATACTACACAGGTTTGGACCTTAAATTAATGAAAATGTAAATACTATAGAAAAAAATTAACGTAATTTGGCAATATTGCCGATAGTGACCTAAACCAACCAAGAAATATGTTAAAGAATATTCCACAAACTTCTAAACATATTTTATTTAAGTCTTTTCATGCAGATGTTGTGGCACAAAAGCAAACTGGAGACTTCAAGTATTATGTGGAGATTTAGATTTATGGTATTATTCTTTATACGTCTGAAAGCACACATACGTGTACCAGTAAAATTTATTGAGTGTAGTAGGCATGCACTGAAACATATAAAAATTATTTAGATAGAAAGCTGTGAGAGAATGTTTTGAAGTCTATTTCACAGACAGGTAGAACACAAATTTCTTAGCTGCATGAAAAAGTATGACTTCAATAGTAACTATTGTAATGCTTTTATTTATCCATGACTTTTTTCATCTCAAATACAATAATGCTTTGCAAAACATATGTGGAGGCACATGTAAAACCAGCAAAAACCATAGGCCTCCAGATTTATGTCAAAAAAAAAAAAAAAAGTGACATTGAGAAGCTATTCATGAGAAAAGAAAGGTGGCAAAAAGGGTAAGAAATGCACCTATTCAAGACACCCTTTAGTTTGAAAAGATACCAAAGACTTGATGGTCAAACAGAACATGAATCCCCAGAACAGAGCTCCAAAAAGTGATCGCTAGGAGTACTCAAAATCCTACATCTCCTCTTGCAAAGTTACACTCACCCATGTTGTTTTTCACATAGAAAGGAAAATGAAAAACGTGCTCAGAGGGAAACACTGCATTTGACAATGTAATGTTACCTGCTACACTATGAACAGTAAACACAAAATCCCAGAAACAGCAGCACTGACATTACTCTGAGTACCATAAACCCTGGGAAACTTGCTTTTGTTCATATTGTATTAAGTAAATTGATTTGTTACAAATCAAAAAGTTACCTTACACTGTTTTATGAAATATGCATAATCTTTTATTTCCAGTTCAGCTTAACTTTGCTTTCTAAAATGACTCAGATTTTCTTGAAGGAGAAAATCATGACAACTTCCTTTCATTATACCTGCATCTGCTAACAGTCAACTTTGGTCTGAACTGTACAAGTCTGTATTACTTCAGTTGAAGGAAGGCACAGAAAAGAAACCAGAAAACGTAGAATGAAAAGATGCATAACGACCTACTGTTCTTTTAACAGATAAGAGAACTGCTTCAGGGAAAGAACAGAAGCAAATCGTACATTTGACC
>NW_010330886.1:1514-41509 GCF_000700745.2 Antrostomus carolinensis
ACTCAAGAATTTTAAGTATACACCTAATGGCATCCAGCATATACTTAAAAACTTTCCTGAATGAAAGCCAGCTCCTAGGACGCACCAGCAGGGAAAACATGGAACACGACATATACTTAAAAATAACAGGCAGCAATTTTACTTTGAACAGCTGAGTGATACAGCTGTTACTCGCGTAAGGTGCATACAATGGGGGTCACAGAGCTCCCCTCACTTCCATGTACAGGAGACATAAATATCTGGTATTACACAGGACTGTAGTAGACAAGAAGTTAGGAGACATCTGCCCTGTCTTCCAAGGTTCTAGATCACCAGCCCATTCTACACTTTGACTCCTAAGGGCTACTCCCTTGCCACCTGAGCACAAAGCAAACATCTACCCTATGAAGCAGCACAGTGCATGGAGGGAATGATCAGGGTTCGATTTGCTGTAAAGTATTAAGGGGTATCCACATCCCAGCTTTAGCTGCAATGAAGTTTGTGCCAAACTATGTCCTATGTCTGTCCTAGAAGCACACTATGCAGAAACAGCCAGTTGCTGGAAGCCCTTGTGCCCTCTGAAAGGCCTCCTAGTGTGTAACTCCAAGTGTCGGCTCCACCAGCAGAGAAACAGCTTTCAGCACATCTGTAGGACACTTAATCGCATGCAACAGGATTCCAAGACTAGATGCCAGTGCAAATTTGCAACAAAAAGAAGCTCTCCAAAATGTTAAATCACTAATGTAGATGCATCTGGTGACTCAAGTCTGCTGGAATTATCTTTGTTCCCGAGACCTGATAGACTTACCAGGACTAAATTACTTCTGGCTCTAGCTTATTGCCTCTCTTGCAGCACAAGTGCCACCTCTCATTGTGACTGGACTGCAGAGCCCATCTTTAGGTCAGGAGCAGGCTATCCTGCAGATAAACTCCTGTACCATGCTACTTCTCCAATCACCCTGTACCCAAGAGCTCCAAGTGAGAAAGCGTACAGAAGAAACTAATTTGGGAGGCGTGCCTTTGTCCTTCTAGTCTCTCCTAGGGAGAACAACTTGTAAATTGCTTGCTTAATACACTGGAAATATAGAACATAGAACCTTTTTATATTCATTCAGTATCATAATAATGTAATTTTAAGGATCCATATACATGACTAATTTTGAACAAAAACAATGTTTAATGAAAAATATTCCAGTGATTTTATAAATGAATGAGACGAGAGATTACAAAAAACCAATACTTTTAACAGCGCATCTTCATGTTTACGTATGTTCTAAACTTTTTTTAAAGTACTGTGCAGATAGAGACCATACTGCTTTAATAACATCTATTATTGCTCAACGCAATCAGTTTCATGATGCCAAACAATGTATGAAGTTGTGCAGTTGTTGAGTATATACTCTGTTATAATAGCAATACTTATGTGATCATACAAGGTACATACATACACTGTAAAATTTGACAATATGTGACCAATTAATAAATGATTTGGAATGCTCCAGAATTAGAAAAGTTTCATTTTGAGGGGTCACTATTATAAAACATACTAAGTAGGAGTAGATTTCACTGTCAGTGAATTACAGTAAACTATTGCAATTAGTTCTATTTAAAATAGATGATGCCATAGCATACAGAGCTTACTAACAACAAAGTGATCAGTGATTTCAGTATTCAAGGTTTAACTCTTAAGAGGAGATATTTTTACAGTAGGTTCTTATTAATGAATTAGCAGCTCATGGAGCCAGTGTAACAAGGCAGAACTCTTAAAATTCCATGATATGAAATGATATAACCAAAGTAACTACCAACTGCAGAGACATTATTTCAAATGCAAACTACATAGCTCTACTTTGGTTTACAAGTATACAAGTTCTTTCCAAAAAATCTTAATGCAACCCAAGAATAAAGACTATAATTTGTGTTGTCTTCCCTCAACACAAATTATCCTGTTAATATAGTAGTTGCCACAGTCTCATGTGATGCAAGAGAGATTTTTTAAAAATAAGACTCCTGCAACTACCAACAAATATTTTTTTGATAATCCAATTGAAAATAGTGTGTATTTCTGTTGGCATTTAAATTTTCCAGGTCCTTAGTTATTTCAGTGCATGTGTACATGGGTAGAACTTAGAGAGTAAGTCACTGAATGCATTACTCAATATTGAAAATTATCCATGTGTTTCAACTGAACTTTTAAATACGGTAAAGCCCCCCAATTATTACATATTAACACTTTTTCTTCATTAAATGTAATTTACTAATGCTCTAAGCAAGTCATTTCAGGAGGAAGCTTTAAAAAGTTACCTGCCTTGGAGAGATGACCAAAAAACTCATCCCTCATCTTCAAAATAATTCTAACTTTTCACTGAGACTGTTGTCCTATAAATAGTTAAAAATGCAAGATTTTAATCTTGTATATACAAATCCCATGCTTCCTCTAACTTAGCATATCATTCATTTCCAGCATCCAGAAAACTTTAAAGTTCAACTAGTCCATATATTTGTATCTAGGCAAAAAAAATTATCATACCTCCTTCAGGCAGCAAAGCTGAAAACGTGACAAACATCTAACAAAAACATACTTCAGCTGCCCAAGCTGATATTTCATCCTATGTGCCAAAACATATCCTCCACCCCAGCCTTATGAATTGTATTTTGATGTATCCCATGCACTGAAATTTCCTTATAAGGGAATCCCATCAACAGTTAATTGTAATAATTATTTCCAATACTAAGTACAACATGTCCTAAAAATCATGTTTCACTTGTTGGCTCTTGTGATACACAAACAAGTAATTTTATATAACTTTGAAAAGTTTTTCTCATCAGTAGTACCAGTTATTTTAAGATTCCGTGTTTACCCTCAGAGGCAAAAAATACTCTTCCTAAGTTTTAATGAAAACATACCAGAAGTTTTCATTCTACAAATCAAAAGCAGAACATAATGGCTAAGCTACACCGAGATCCTAGCTATGAATTTTTACAAAGATCCGGCCCTGACAGACCTGTTGCCCTTGAAAATAAAATCTGTTCACATATGGACTGCTTTACAGTTCTACACTAACACTGTTGAATGATATGTGGAAGAACTACCTATTGTACTTTCTTCTTAAAAATTTGCCTAAAGACAATATAGGAACACTAATGATTTATCAACTATTTAACTCCCTATCATTCAGTCAGATCTGCAAGAATGAAAATTATTTAATACACTCTTGTATTATAGAGAAAAGTGTGTATTTTTCCATGCTATAATCAGTGGCTTTCATGCCAACAACTGTTCCAAAATGGTTTCCTAAGAGAACAAGATTGATGGGATGTCTGAAACCAATTCCCATCTCTCTAGCTGACTTGTGAGTCCATTGCCCAATTTCAGTTTTATCTGACAGAGGGAATGGACTCTTATGAGTGGTTACTGAAACTGGAAGCCAGGCCAAGAGAGAAGGCAGAACCCTGCTGTGAATCGCTGTGTTCAGCAGCAGGTAGACAACCAAACAGCCCAGATGTATGACAGCTCTTGTGCCTGGCTCTTGTCTGGTGGACCATCACAGGAGACAAGCCGTGGGTTACTACGGGAAGTATTTGTGCATGTGGGAGAGGGAAAAAGAGAGGTGTGAGAGAGAGATGGAAAGGAAAAAAAAAAGAGAAAAAAAAGAGAGAGAGGAAAAAAAAAAAAAGACAGGCTTCAGATGGTCTGCTCTTACATAACATGCAACCTGCTGTAGGGAACTTTCTTTGGCAGGGAGGATGGACTCGATGATCTCCAGAGGTCCCTTCCAACCCTACCATTCTGTGTGACCTAGAAGCACTTCCATGTGTAGTTTTAAATTAACGTGACTCAAAGTAGTTGTACTGTTTCACTAACTACCCAGGGGAGCAACCTTAGATTCTTCAAAGAACACTGCTTTATTAAGGTTCACATCAGTCTAGGGGGATTCAGCGATGGCAAAACGTTTGGTGAAGGTACAGACAGCTCTGACAGATGTTGGGGAGGGAGGTGGCAGGAAAAGACCAGACCAGAAATCCAAAAATGATTTGGTAAAAGCAAAGGTCCAATAAAGAGCAGAATAAAAGGCTGACTCAGTACAGACTTTTGCTTATCTCTTCACTCAATTGAAGTGGATATTTGAAAATGACTGCAGTTGATGTGGAAGGAACAGATTGCTGGGCAAACTAAGATGAAATTTTGATCCATCCAGGAGGGTGGAAAAGAGTCTATTCCACATTCCTGTCATTTATGGTAGAGAGGAACAGAAGTCCCCATCAATGACAGCCATCCACAATCCAGTGTTGTAAAGTTTTTTGAGTCTGGAGGAATCAGATAGTTGAATCACTGTTCCTGGTCCAGATATAACGGTGGGGACTCTGGTCAGCTTACTGAGGTCCTGATAACTGCCTCAGCCACGTCAAAAACACCACAGTCCTGTTCTGTTTTACTCTGAATGGGACTCAAAGGACAAGTTAAACTGGGTGAAATACAACATCTGTCTCTTCAACCATGCATGCCGTCAGAAACACAACTAAGAAAGAAGTGGCAGTTTTTAACAATATGGGAAGTAAAAACATAAAACTCAGATCAATTCAAATACTGTGAGACTACCCAAGCAACACCTGACATATAGTGTACAGACAAGAATGTCATTCTCTTAATCTCACTGTGGGGTGCTTCAAAAAGAAATCTGATTTTAAATGTCAGTAAGGTTTTTTCGGAGATTATCTTTTGAAAGAGGAAAAGACACTTCATACAATCCTACTGATGTACTCTGCAACTGTATAATTTTCATTCAAATGCATATGTTTTTCACACATGACCAAAATGTATTTTCAAACTGGATAGTCCTCTAAAATAAGAATGTGAAGCTTCAGTTGCTCCTGTGGCTGTAATCCATTTGCAATGAAACTCCAGATCTGTAAAAGCCACATCCACTGTCAGTACCCTGGAGGACAGAGACACACAGAGAAGGTTCCTTCTTCAACTGGTTAAGGGATCCTGCTAACAAAGCCAGAACTGATGAAATGCTTTTTACAGCCTGAGGAATAACAATCCACTTAACTGAGAAAGAACGGACTGAATGGAGTTTATTTGGAGGCAAGGTGCAGAAGTGTCATACATACCACCACATACACAAATGAGGTTATGAATCCTAAAGCTGTCAGATACTGTTTTACTTGCAGAGACTGGCCAGGAAGTGAACCAAAGAATAAAATTTAATGTAGACTGGTGTCCGTTCACAAGTAGGAAAGCTATCATCACTAAAGAAGTAAAAAGAGGTTCAAAGTCTTGCAGTGATATAAGATTTAGTTGTTGATTCTCACTGAGATTGATCCAAGGGTGGGTTGAGGTTGTGGAGGAAAAGCAAACACAAACCAAAGAGCAAGAATTAGTAACAGAGAAATCTACGGTGAGCACACTGTCAGCCTATCCCTCTGGAAAGCAGGGTTTTTAACACGCACTCAGCTGAGTTATGGAAACCACAATACATGGATGGTTTACTGAGAGAGCCAATAAAAAACCCACAGTATTGCAGTTTTTTAAAAATAAGAGAAACTCAACCTGCAGTTAATATATATTTAACAGTTACACTGCCACAGCTGTCGGTGTTTTAGTTCAAAACATTACAAGAAGGCAACAATTCACTTGTTAACATGCAAAAAAATAAAAACTTCTTCACCATGTTCCCTGCTTTGAAGGGCAGATTACAAGAGATTATTGTAAAACAAGAATGATTATGTATATAGTCTTTTTTTTTTTTTTTTTTTTTTTCACAGTTACTAACTTGTTTTGCTCTTTATCACAGAATGAAGTCTGTTTTGAAAGCAAAAATATGTTACTGGAATTACAGACCAGGAGCCAGCAAACTTGAGTTTACTGGAATTTTTATCTAATTAGTAGTTTACATACTACCCTCCAGTCACAAGTTTAATCTGAAAGGGAAGCTTTTCAAATTACCTGTTCTCTGCCATAGTTGGATATCTATTTTTCTGGAGGATAGAATGCAGTACTGTTCAAATGCCAAATTTCATTCTTAAGAGGAATAGAACTGGAAGTGGGAAAATTCCATGGTTTATGTCAATAAGAAGGTGGGAAATGAACAAGTATGACAGGAACATTTGATAGCAGAGTTCAAAGCCAGTAAAGATGTACTGCAGAAATTCAGATCTTCCTAAATACAGTTCTCACAGCACCGAAAGCTGCACTTAATGTTGGAAATCGGCTTCAGGTGTTCAGTTTCCCACTTAAACCATAGAATTCTCTTTTGGGATGATGAAAACCCTCAGGTTTGCTTCAATCCACAAAGATGAAATATAATTGAAAATGGACCAGACTAATTATGTTGTAACTCAAATATGACAAAAATGTTTCTAGAGGACCATTATCAGCCTCGTTAATTAATCTAATAGGATTATTTTATGGCTTTATATGTGAAATGTATGAGCTCTATGAAGTAATTAAGAAAGCAATATATTATTAAAGCCATGTAGTCCACTGTTATTCCATACTCCAGCAGTATTTTAGGGAATCTCTATATGCATGTGTGTTGACACATGTAGGGAGAAAATACTAAATATTCACAAACTTCACACATTTTCACACATTATAAAAACAGGGTCGCCTTTTATATTCATATTTGAATTTGGTATTTCAGGTACCTAATTCCAGTAGTAGCAGAATAGAGCAATTATCTTCTGTGAAAAACTGTACATTTATTGCTTTAATTAATACAAAACTTCTGATGTTTTTCTCCTTAAAGCTGTGCTATACAGTAAAGCCTAGCTCACATCACACCAATTATATTAATTTTCTTATACTATGCATATAGGCAATCACTGAACTTTTTTCCTAAGTACATCCACACCGTCTCAGTATTTCTACACCAAACTGTCTTGAACTTATCGAAATCTTAAGACTGGCAACTTTGGCACCCCTCTGTAGCACGAAACAGTTATTTCTAAGGTGTATGTATATATATATATATATAAAAAATAAATGCATATAAAGATTCCCTAAACTATCAATCAGTAGACAAAATGGCATTGGACTCCCTATAACAGAAATTAAAATGAGAAAATACATTAATATATTTCATACCCTTCTTATGTAAAACAAACCAGCACCTGAAAAAACACACTTAAAAACTGAAATGACATTACTTCATTTTAAAAAGCAACAAATATATTATTCAGATAGCTAATCATATGCAGCTTCTGATGTTATAAAAGGGAAGAAATAAAGATAGTAAATTAAGGTAATATCTTAAATATCACTAAATTTGCTTTACCTCTGGCTAGGAAGAGATAAAAGATTCTTCCACCATAGACAGTCCCTAACCCCTCCCTTTTTTTTTTTTTTAATCCTTCCACATTTAGACTTCAAATTCATTCATCCACTATCCTAACCTGAGATTAGAGCTACCGTATCAGAGCAGGTCAAAGATGGTATTCTGTACACAAAAAAGTTGCTATTAGTATGAAAGGAGGCAAATGGATGTAAAAGTCATTTTTGAATGCTTCTCAAAAAGTGATTAGAAATGGATTACTAAGAGTATTTGTGATTGTACTTGTAAAGGATGTGCCAAATGCACAATCAGGACGGCAACTGGTATATGTTAATGCATCGAGTGAGGTGGATATGCTTTGTGACCAGTGGGTAGGGAGGGCTGAGGGATTGGGGAAAGTAATGCAACATACCAGAGTATACTATACTAGAAAAGGTGTGTTTAAAAAAAACCAGGTCAATACTCACTGGATAGCTCTATTCCCAATGCCTTGCTATCTGAGCAATACCATAAATAATACTGCACTATTTAATATATCTGAAAACAAAACTAAAGTGATAATTGTGGCAGAATTGAGTAGGACTTGTACCTGGGAAAGGCCAGGGCACCTGACTAGGAAGAAGCAAATGATGGTGGAAAAAGCCATCAGCATTTTGTTTTTCACTTGATTTGGAATTAGGAATACCATTTTTTTAATGCAATGTTTCTTTAAATATCTATTTGACTGATATTTTAAAACTGCAATACTATTAAAACCTCTATCAATTTATTAATCATATTTTAATAATGAGCCAGGATGCCTATTCGTCCAAATTTGAAAAACATAATATCTACCCGTCATGCGATGACTCAGGCCCAATGTCTTCGCTATTGTATCAAATATAGCTGGAACCAACATTGGTTTCACACCTAAAAGGGATACAGAATGGTACAATGATGTTCTCAGCCTTTGCTTCTATGCAGTACGTTGACTTTCAGAATTTACTTGATACAGTGACTTACTAATTAAAAAATTGCACTTAGCAATGTCTTTGATGCATTTACTATTACCATTACCTTCCAGTCCCCAATTTCAGTTTACATATGGAAGTCATTCATTCTAACATGAGGTAAAGGAAAAAATTACTCCTCGACTGCTCTGGCTACAAATGGACAGTAAATGAACCACCATTTCTGTACTGCTTTGTGCATTTTTCACAACACGTGCTTCACACATTCACTACTACAATCTATTCCACTAAAAATACAGCTTAACTAACTTTCAGAAACAATGTATCATCTAAATTATACTCAAAGTATTGTTTCATGGCGGTGACAGCACATTAGTCCTAAATAAGTTCGCATAGCCTACTGCTGATCTTTAAAAATCAGACAAAAGTTTGTTCCTTAACCAAGTGAAATGGAAACTCAGCAAATGGAAAGTAAACAGAGCATATGCTTTGAAGGGAACTAGGAAGCTGGAAAACTGAATACATAGATGACTACTAGAATCACTTTTCTTCATAATCGTATTTGAAATAGACTTGTAATGATTAAGAAGTACAATTTTTCTAAAAACGGTTAATGTGATATTCATGGTCATGACTTAAGCATATATTCTTTCTAAGGTTTCCAATTCGGAAGTGCTCCTACAATATATTAAATTGAAAGCTTCATGGGAGATTCCTTCAGTTTTCATTTGTGGATTTAGAAAAGGTTCTCTTCATTGCACTGGCTTTCTTTCTTTTCTTCTTTCATCCCTCCTTCTTTCCTCTGTTTCAAAGGTTATATCATGCAACAGGTGGTAGTATTTTATCTTGAAATTTTAGATCGAATTTTGCTGGCTCAAAAGTTCCTATAGGAACTGCTAGAACTATTCCCCACCCCATTTCACAAGTTTTCATCTAGGCTTGGAAACAGCACGCAAGGGGTCAGTACAAAGTCATTCTCCCATCTACCTCAGCACAATCCAGTATCAAAATGTGTAACATTTCAGGAGAAAGAATTCAGTGACACAAAAATTGGAACAACTCAAACATAAACACATGAAAAGTGATATCATCTAAACAGTCCTACTCTCAACTACTTCATCTATAAAAACTGAACCTCCCCCTATGAAAGAAAACAGATGGATGAGAAGTCTTTTCCCAAAAAGAAGTAATTTGCTTATTTGCTTAGGGGCATATACAATTACATTTCATGGTCTGTATCAGCCAACCATGAAAAATGTCCTTAAATGATCATTGTGAAAGCTGTATATAATGGGATGAATGTTAAAAATTTTCTAAAACTTTAGAGAACATATAGATATGACTAAATGGCTGAAATTAGTCAGAGAATTGGAATAAACACAGTGAATACAATCCTTTTAGGATGGTAAATCCCAAACAATTGGTTAGATTAACAATCAGTCTTATGTCTCTCAGTTTAATGACCTTTACATTACAATTTCTATGTCTCAATTCTAAGAACAAATAATGCAAAACCTCATGACCTCTTTATGATCCCAGTAGTAGATCCTCATAATTGCTACTCATTATTATGGGATGCACAGCACTTCTGACAAGAGCAATATAAGCATTACAGGATCTTGATCCAATTCCTAAGTGTTCTCACTTCAGAGTTTTTGTTGCAAATTGTCAAAATGCCTACCACCGCCCAAAGATTCATTTCTCTAGTGTTCAAGACATCAACTTCTTTACCTCCCAGCCTCAGGAACTGGAAGACCACCACACTGCTCTTTAATACTTTTCATATGCAATTTCCTCAACATATATGGGTATATTACCATACTCCAGTCTTGATAAAAATCAATCATTTGACCTTAGATTCCATGGTTCTGGCTTTCTCTTCCTACCTCCACATTTTTAGTTACTATACTAGGCTAAAAAAAAAAATAAAAAAATCTGTATAGCTGGATCTCCACTTCAAGGTCCCTCTATAACTGTGTGGCAGGGACTCAGATCACACTCAATCCTTCTAATAAAACCTGAAAGACCCCAAAATCCTGAGTAACTAGAGTTCAACCTGACTCTGGAAGAAGGATTGATGATCCCATATCACCAACCCTAAAACCAGAAAACCCAAGCCAGGCCCAAAAAAATCCTGAAAACTTCAGTAAAATCTCTTGATTCTCTCTGATTCAAGATGTAATAAAGTATGTCACAATCACAGTGTTTCCAGTCTACTGCATTAGAATATGATGTGGCCTCTGTAACATTGTAACATCTATTACTGGATTTCTTACAGCACAATGATCTATGAGCCCTAACCTTCTAGCTCTGCAGATGAGCTCCACCTACCTACCACAGATATGTACACCTCAATCTTCCCACTCAACCTTTGTGTTGTCCTCTGCATATCTCTGCTCTTCTTGGAAGTCCAGAGTTCTCCAAGACACTTTGTAGGCCTGAAAAGATGTCAGGTAGGCGGCAAAACTAGAATTAGTTCTTCATCTCTGGGACTGGAGAGGGCATACCTGACTTCTTCACAACCTTTTCTTCTTTCCCAAACTTGTGCAAGACATGAAAAAGAACACGTCCTGTAGAAAGCTGGTACAGCCACTCTGAGGAGCTTTGGTTTCTCCACTATTTAAAAATTCTTTTAGTACAGTCAAAGTACAGACCATCAAAAACTAAGAGGAGACAGAGAGATCAGATTTTTCCTTGCAGCTCTCACAGCTAGCTGCTCATTCCAACAATGTGTGAAATGAGAAAATAAAAGGAGATAGAAATGTTTCTGCTGAATAAGGACAAAAATTGTATGATGGCTAAAGTTCCTCATGAAAGCTACCTACACTTAAAGCCAAAACTACATTTCTAATTAAAAAACTGAGAAATAGAAATACAGAGACTTTGTAAATGACAGCGCTCCAGATTTATTATCTTTAGAGAAAATGAAGCCACCATAACTTTGGGTAAATTAATGTAATTAACTTGTTTCATTAAAAACAAATATGCCACCATACACTGTTGCATCACATATTAAGTCTCTTCTACTACAATGAAAAGTTTGGACAAAAATCTAGAAGTTACTTGGACAAATGTTGGTGTGAAAATCACTCAAGTGAATGAAAGAAGCACGCACAAGTTTCCCCATCAGAAGCCTCCCAAACAAACAATGTACAGAGAAACTGTTTTTTTGTTTGTTTGTTTGTTTTTTCCTATAAACAGGCACATCTAGGCACACATCTGTACTAAAAACAAATTCAGCTGCAAGTAAAATTGGAGTAGACCCACAAAGAGCAGAGTAAGTTTTCACAGTTATGCACTGTGATCTTGCAAAGGTACAATAGGGTAGATACTTCACAGAAGTATTTTATCTTGAGGTGCTCCCTGTCAACTATGAAACCTTTATTCTATAGAGATTTGGCCTTTCTGCTAGGAAACTTATTTGGCGCAAGCTACTTATATACTACTGCATTATTCAGAACAATTTAAATTCATTTAGCAACAGCATTTACACTATGAAGCTTAGTAGAGTAGAATAACTTCAGTTCTCTTTGGGGGCCCACAGATCCCACAGGAAACACCCTGCTCTAACATTTTTAAAAAGGGTCGCTTCCTGCAGAGAGGAGCTTTTAAAATAACAGCTAATAGAAGTATTTGAAGATTCACTGCTGATTCAGCCAGGTCAGAGTTATTGTCAAGAACAGAGCAACATTTGTCTCCCTGCTCTTAATCAGCACACAGAAAATTTAAGCACTACTTTATCCCAGAAGTTATTTCTGTAGTTGCCTCACGCATCTATATTCTTTCTACTAGATATCCAGACTGTCCCAACCAGAAGCAATTCCCCTTACTCATGGGAACTACAGACTCTGAAACCACACACTCTGTAACCATTTCCTGAAGTGGAATTCTTCAAAATCTGATTTTGATTTCTTCTCTGATGAAGAAAAACTTTTTCAAAATCTGATTACTTGCATTCACCAGTCATGGGAGCAAAAAAGAAAAGGAAAGACATAGGTATTTTTCACTGCCTTCCCAAAGTAGGAGAGTTCTAAGTTAATGGACAAGTATAAATTATTTGGTTATACATAGATTACTTTTGTAGAGACCAGAGTTGTTAACACATACTAGTAATGGTTGTATTTTCACACATGCATCTTATTTTCTTCCACGGCACTGATTCTCTGTTGGTATTCTGAGATTAAATGCTGTGCCCAGTAACACTCCCCCTTAGCCCAGTTCTGGTAAAATACCACTGACTCAAATTCAGGATCTCCTATAGCAGTGTCAGTGTTTGCTCAGGTGTCCCTCTGCTGAACTTTGATCAAAAAGATTGTTTAGGAAGAGAAGTGAATGTTCTTTCTTCTGAGAGACAATACTATCAAGGATGCTGAAGAAGGGCCCTGAGAATATGTAGAATAGGTTATAGTGATCAAAGTTAGAAAAATAACAAAAACGTAATCTGAAACCATAAGTACAGTCCTAACACAGCAAAACAGGCACACTTTTCTTGAAAAGCAGTCATTTGTAACTTATTCAGATGTCTCAGCCAGGAGTTTCCTCTGCTTATCTGATTCTTCAAGTCTATAAAGGCTACAGTGCTGTAACTGAAAATGGATGATAGCTGATTCTGTTGTGGCCTGTGTGCTCCAAGACCTGGGAACAGACTAAGGGAATTTCTGAAAAACTTACACAGCTCCAACGTGTCCCCATGGACCATTTCAATCACTTGAAATTGCCAGACAGACACTCATTCCATGCTCTCTTTTCACTTTCAAAGATTCTTGAATTCAAACTGCCAGACCATATGAGTTCGTATATCAACAGATAGTGTTTAAAAAGTAGCTATTAACTTGATGTTGTTCTTTCTATTGTTTGCACTGAAACATTTTCTTGTTATACTTCACATAACATTTTGACCTGCTGATATTCTTTTATACGCTGTCTGACCACGCTCTGACATTCTTAGAAGTTCTGAAAAGTTCTCAGCTTGTCATAACTTCCTACAATACAAGTATCATAAAAATAACCAAGAACTGACCATACAGCATTCGATCCAAAGCATCACAGCCTTATCCCTCCATTAAGTGACTTAAGAGCTGCCACACTTCTCACTCTCTCTTTTCCCTATGATAATAATAAAAAAAGACTGTAACTTTAAAGTTGATTTTTAGAGGACATTTACAATACTGTCTATTTGTGTTAGCACCATCTGACAGAGCATGCAGGGAAATGTGTCAGATGAAAGCTTCCTTGTTTATTTTTGTTGGCCTGAGGCCATTTAAGTTTTCTTATTCACTGAAAGGAAGTGAGGGCAGGAAGAGACAGAAATGATGGCTACTTGGATTTAGTTGCCTATGAAGAACATACATACTCAGTTTTTGAGGGAAAATCTACCTTGTAAATGCAAAGTCCATTACCACTAGGAGTAATTGCCTCACTTATTTTTTTAGTAAAAGTTATCAAGTAACTCTCTGGCCTTATACACACACAGCTGTAACTAGAAGAAAGAAAATATGCTGGTACTAATTACGGTTCCCTGCTAACACTTGCCCTGCTTCCCAACTATTCACAGGTTTTTTCAGCTCTATTATGATACACCTAAGTATCGGAGTTCTGAAGAACTACTTAGGTAATTCAAATGTTCATATCTCCTTTCCAACTTCATTACATACTCATCTGCAGAACAAGCTGTAGTATTTTTGCTCAATACAGTGTACCTTAGAAATTAAAATATAGAAGATGTGAGGTGAAGCTTCATTTCAGATGTTTCCAGATTCTCGTTTCTTTTGTCTAGAAAGAATACTTCCACTGAAGTGGGTGACAGTGGATAAAAACATTGTGATGAGTATTCTTATATTTTTATGTTTTGTATAGGAGATTACCCACTGCATTTCAACTTGTTCTGTCTCCATGGTTGCCTCCAAAATATCTAGCTGTAAACAATTGTTTGCTTGGTGACAGATCAGCTACGTCCCAGGAAGAAAACCTACTGATATTCGCTTCAATAAAATGTGCTTCAACCAAAACTGCTGCTTTAAGGAAGAAATTATTTCTGAAGTAATTTCCTTCTACCTCCAATTCCTTATAGTAAAATGAGGCTAGTAAACTTTCTGTACATACCAAGTTAAGTTTTGACAATCAAGATGTGGAGATGAAGACCATGCAGATAGAGTAAAATCTCTTTTATTTTAGTAATGGAGGAAACTGCTGACCCACTGGTATTCTCCTTAAAACTAGGAATTGACTCAGTTGTCACTGTTTATTTCATGCAGCAAAAGTTACAAGAGAACTTAAGCCAAATCACACACTTTAGTTCATTTTTAAGCTATAAGTGTGATCTTCAGCGCAAAGATGCTGTGCTGCATTTTGCTCATTCACTAAAATCCGCTGAAAATGTAGAAAGTTTTAGAATGGCAGCTATGAACAGATTTATTTATTTTAGAAAGTATGTCTGAAAAAAATTTCTCTGAAAGTCACAGCTACAGCAGAACAGACCACACTTAAAGTAATGCAAATATATTCTGGCAGACAGCAACAGATGTCTACAGTATTTAATTCAAAATGTTCCGAGATAGAAAAGCAAGGTGGATGATCTTTGATTCCACAGTTATGAGGACAATGTTTATTGCTGTACTCCACATCAAATGTACAAATATGACTGAAGCACTTGAGTACTAAATAACAGCATCCAACTTCTTTGAGTAGGGTGGTATGCATAATTTCAGTAAAACTTTTGCTTGTTGAACCTCCATGCTCAAGAATTAAGTCCCCGAGATAGCAATGAAGATTCTGTTCCGTTCCATAAGTTCCCCACACTACTTGTCCATAGTGACAGCAACCTAGGAAGATTGCTTTTTTCTAGGTTTCTAGACCCAATTACTCAGCTAATTAAAAAAGTGACTACTACTCTCCTTAATAATTGCCTAATGTTCTTCTATATAAACATGTTTAGGCTCTTGTAAATCATATGCAGCTTGAAAGAATTAAAGCTGCGTCTGTTTTTTTCAGACTTAATCTGAACTGCTTTTGGCTCCACACTCCATTTTCCTCTTTTCATTCTGAAGATTTCTTTCCTGTTCCTCATAAAGTTTGGTCTAAGATTTTAAACTGAGAACTCATCTCAAAAGTATTTTATATGTTCCACAGATTATAGTGCATAACTGATAGAATAAATACAAGGAATTATAATAACAGTCCTGATATCTATTTTTAATCTAGAACAAAAAACCTATGGCTATAGATTAAAAATTGTGAAGTACTGTCAGGGAGATTAAACTACTAACAGGCATCTACACATAACAATTTCCTTTTTATCTTTCTTCCACTGTTGAAATTTAAGACAGTACTTATCCCAGTTATGGTGTTCTAAAGCATATCCTTTCCCCAGCCCAATAAATTAAACTAGAACGGAAAGACTTCACTAAAATTTATGAGATAACATTAAACCATTTGAACAACTGCCTTCAAGGGAAGGCTTAATTAAAAGGTTTGGTGACTACATTTTTATATTAAAGCCACATGAAACTCACATTGTAGCAGGATCTGAGCTTTGAATTTATGTGGTGTTTATCTGCCTGAGGTTACTAAAAATCACATCTAACATACCTTGGCAAAAAAGACCGTGAGGTGTGTTTCACTGCCAAGTATCCAAATGGGAAATTTTGGAGATTTCAAATAGGAGCCAACCTAAAAAAGTACAACAAAATTAGAAACACAAAGCAAACCCAGAAAACTCATCTAGTCAGTCATCAAGTTAATGATAATTCAGATACTGAAATCTCAATTTCTCTGAAAACTAATATAAAGCATTCAGCAAAACGCCAAAACAGCGTAAACCACTTAATATTCTAATTTTGATCACTGATTCCTGTTTGACTTGGAAAACAACATAGCTTATGTCAATTAACTGAAATAAGACCTGAGCGAGAAAGTGTATCAACAATATTCCGTATTCCAACCTTGGAGACCTGCTTCGAACACTGCACACAAGTAAACACTCCTATGCTCAACAATGCTGTAATCAGACAACAAATGAGGTAGAAGTCCACTTGACTTTTAGCTGGTTTTGGATGAATCAATTCAGAATTTACACATTTAATAAATGAAGGGACAGTTAGTTACAGTCCCAACATTCTGCAAACACCAACATTTTGCAAACTACGTAATCCTCTTTAACCCTGAGCTAAGTTAAAGCAATTCAACATAGAGATTGAAAAGGAAGCAAAGAACCACCAAAAGGCCTTTTGAAATTAAGAGTATTACTGCTGTTTCAAAAGTAGTATTTGTAAAGCACAAAATTTCTCAAATAAAAATCTTAAATCAAGGAAATGTGTTACAACAGGAAGAAACAACATGGATCAGGTTGCACTTCAGTTATTTTTAGATGTTCACAGATGAATACCTAAAGTAACTTAGGTCTTGAATATATTATATTCAGAATATATTTACTTAATAGTAGTTTTGCCATCTTTACTTATGGCTATTTATTTTAAATTAAAGACAGTGATAGCATAAAAAGTGAACAACAGAACTGCATAATTCACAACAGCAAGCTACTTTGGGACTTGACAGTTTTCGAACTATCTCTGTAACTTGCATTAAACATTTTCTTAGTAAAAGCATAAGCTTTTTAACCACCTATATTAAATTGGTGCAATAAAGTTCTAATTTAAATAGCATCAAACAACTTTTATTCAACAAGATGCATTTAACAATTTTATATGTTTTAATATATCTCAGTTTTAATTTGAACATACTTTGAAAGTTCTTTAGTATCTCCAATTGTACACAGTGAAGCTTTCAGTAACACTGTCAAAGAAGCCCACATCACCTTAATGAAAGAAAAATTTTAAATGACGCAGAAAACGGTTTACCTTACAATATCTCAGAGACTCCATCAATGTCAAAAAGCCTACTGTTGCCTGTTTATGTATACCAAGAAGTTCTGTTCAAAACAAAACAAAATTTATTCAAGAAAAATTGCAAAGTGTCTTTTTGGTCATTTTTTCTTACTTTCAAAACTAGTCAAGTAACAACATTTTTTAAAGTTATGCAGTTTTCGCAACAATGGCAAATCATCAAGGCACAGCAAAAAAACGACAAATGTTTAAAAATTTCCTTCTTTATAAAATAAGAAGAGCCCAATGGATGGTTTTAAAAGTTTACTGTTTATAGCCTCTTTTCCAAAGTTAATAGGAGATGAAATACTTGTTACTTACACCAAAATCATTCTCAGAAAAATTTAAGAAAAATACCTATTTTGAAGGAGGGGAGGTATATATATATATTTTTTTTTTCCTTCCAAGAGTTCCCTGGCTAGATTTATCTTAATCATTTCACATTCTGAATAATAAAACATAATTTTGCAAGTAATAGTTTTGTTAGTAGGAAAGAAAGCATTCACTCGGTTTGATTTTCTGTACTGACTTCCATTTAATGTATCATACAGCTCTCGAACACACACAGCTGTCAGGAATAGCAGAAATATTTATGTACTACTGATTGGAAGAGCACTTACAGAGCCTTATTTGAGGCTCTCTAATAAAGAATGAAAAAGCACTTCAAAATTCAGGCTTAGAAATTAGTTATAATCCTAAGGATTTTAAGAAGTTCTGGGCTTACATATACATCATCTCAACAGAGCAAATACTGTCTACTTGAAACAGTTCTGCTAGGTCTGTAAACATTGTCTAAACGAAAAGCAGCACACACCTGATCCTGCAAATACACATGGGAACATACACCATAATCAATTTAGTAAGATCTGTATTTTCTTTTTTCAGGGAACACTGACTTTCATGTTTGAAAGTTCTTTCTAAAACACTAATTCTCAACTACATTTTTTAACATTGAACATTTATGTACAACAGCTATGATGTCTTTATCCATGGGCTAAAGCCTCAGAAATATAGCAAGTGAGTGAAACTGTTCTAAATTTAAAAGATTTCTGGACTGCCAGAAATCAACTCTGCATTTCATTGTGACTCACAGAACTAGGCATGCCATGCTTCCTTCACCAACTTCAAGTTTATCTCCCTGAATTTTGCAACAATGCAGAACAGTTATTAGTGTAGTGGTTTAAGTTTTTCCTCTACTGTCAAGCAAAAAAAATCCCTCAAACAACCCAACTCCAAAAAACAAACCCCCAAAAACTTACAAACACTTGCTTGTTCACTACCTTTGTGGCCTGGAAGTGCAACTCCTTCCTTTGAGTTCTCAGCTATACATATTAAAAGGCTCTCTTCACAGTGCATCATTCTTTGTTCTGAAAACGTGCTTTCAAGGATTATCTTAAAACTTGCTTGGAAATAAAAACATTCAGGGGTGCATAGATAAAACCTTGCAGAACACCACTACCGCACTGACTTACAGCTGTGTTGTTATAAACTGCCATACGCTGAGGCAATTTATCCTTTCTTTGGGCTGAGGGCAAGAGAGCTAGCCCAATTAAAAAACTAGTGAAGGATCCTTCAAACTAGGCAATAGCTATTGCTCAGAAATAGCATGTTTATATGTGCTAATGAAGAGAAATGAATGTCAGAAGTAAGGAACAGTACACTAAAGAAATAATTTTCACACATTACATGTATTTCTTAAAAATCATTAACAAAAATCAATGTAAAGTTCAGTTTGCTAAACAAAGGCTTTAGATTTAGAAGCTGATGCTTGAAACAGAACAGCAGAGTCACATAAAAATAATATTTACTATTCAGAAAATTATTCAGAAAAAAAACAAACCAGATTATTAAGTATTTTGTTCCCCTGACAGATAACTACATGACAACTCTGACTTATAGCTAGAGAGATCTGGGATCCTCGCTTCAACAGTAGTTGCAGACTGTGAATATCCTGAATAGCTAGTACATAGATAGTGAATCTGAAAGCTATCAGGTTAACTTTAGCCTGTAGTCACTGGTCTATCCATGCCTCCTTCAGAATTAGTCAACAGAGAAGCCAGACACAAAAGCAAAAATCATTCTTAGATGACTGACGAGGAAACAAAGGCAGACTAGCTGCCCTAAATCAAAGTTCATCCCTGTGAACACTGTCACCCCACAGAAAGAAAAAATACTCCTTGAAGAAATCTGATAACGCCAAAGATTGTCTAAGAAAATGAATATGTATGTCTCCTTTCAGAAAGTTAGTTTCCCCCCCCATCCCTTTTTTTTTTTAAGTACTTTTCCAAAGTACTCAGATTTCTAAAAAGGGAGAAAACTGGAGCTTTTTTTTTTTAAAAAAAAAAGTCAGGCCCAAACTAATGATGGTCTTAAAATGTAGCGACATTGTTACCAACCCTATCAGAGCACCGCCACCTAGTGACAACATGAAACAACACAAATTCTTGTCACTAGGAAAAAGCAATTGCAGCATTACTTGTACTCATATTAAATTGCTACACTTCACACAAG
Organism: Antrostomus carolinensis; assembly: GCF_000700745.2. Classification (NCBI taxonomy): domain Eukaryota; kingdom Metazoa; phylum Chordata; class Aves; order Caprimulgiformes; family Caprimulgidae; genus Antrostomus; species Antrostomus carolinensis. The sequence goes on from NW_010330886.1 coordinate 21,111, forward strand.
AACGATAGTCTTTAAAACAGGAGGAAAAAAAAATAACCTTCCCACATCTTCCTACTGTGGATAATTGTGGCAAGAAATTAGAAGAAGAAAGGTTTAAAGGGGAATATGTAGACGGTCAAAGAAGACGGATCATTTCACTGGTATTTGTACCAGTGCTGGCCAAGAACAATTCTAGTTAATAACTCCTTCCCTATTTGGAAAATATGCAGTACTGTAAGAGTCAGAGCTCTGAGTATAATCTGCAAAATACCTGGTAATTCCTCAAGTTTGTAATTCAGTATGTTCTCTGTCACTGATAAAATTACTGACAGTAACTTTTAAAATTATTTTAAAACCATTTTAAAGATTTACTTATTAATTAAAAATTGCTTATCTAAACAGTTGAACAAGAGGTAGAGTGTCTTTACATAACTTCCAAATAAAAATGTAAGGGAAGTGGCATTTTGAAAATTCAATTTAGTAAATATGTTTACTTATGATAATAGCATCACCTATCTAGCATTTTTCCTGTTCCTGCATTGTGGCTGAATCTTCTCACTGTTGCTTCATTACTGCCCCTGCAAATATGCCACAAACCACATCACATCCATTGCTTTCCGCAGTTCTTCAGCATCACCTTTCCTCCATGCCCAGGATACCTTTCCTGTCCCTCAGTTTCAGAAGTTCATCTACAGATTACATCTGATCACAGAAGTACCTGAAATCTCTTTCCATTATGTTTACATATGGAAAAATCAAGTAGTGCTAGCAATTAAATCTGTACGATACTAATGTCAAACCTTCCAACTGGTAGTTCCTCGACCAGAGGAATTTAAGGAAAACGACCAGTAACTAAACCAGAAAAACATACAGGAAGCCAACTTCAAAAAATAGTAAGCAAACACATTCAGTTCTTGCTGTTTTGACACCTGCAACCCTTCTACATAAGAAACTCACAGCATTGGCAGAAAGGAAGCTGAAGGCTACAGCCAAAGAGATTAAAAATACAGGAGAAGTGACTGAAGGAGAAAAGATGACAAAAAGGGATAAAGGAAATGTGACAATGTATCCAAAATTCAGTCTTGCCTAAGATGTGAACAGTACAGGCTGTTCTTTGTCCTTGTTTTTGATAGACTACATAAATCACTTCGTAATAGATGCTGATTATAGACTTAAGACAATGAATAAACTGGTTTTGACTTGAAGAAAATGGAGGACTCCCAACATGAGTGAAGTCCGATTACTCAACTGGTGAAAAACTAACAGGACACATAATACCAGATTCTGAAGATGTACTAAAGATTATTTTCTGTTCCTCCTCTCCCCCCAGAAAGAGACAGATGTTTCTGTGGGAGTTCTGGTTCTGGATTTTTAGGGCAGATTTGACTCAGAAACTAAATCTGAAATACTATCATGTGCAAAGACAGTTCAGTATTCTCAAAAAAAGTAAAAAAATCCAACTTGGATAACTAACTAGTAAGGTCTATGAGAAAGATAAACTGAAAGACAAACGAGGAAATGAATTGCAAGGTTCAAAAAAAGATATATTATATTGCAGAACAGCAAGTTATCCCCATGTAAAGGAAAGTTGCAAGAAGAATTCAGATTGATTGATCATAATCTAACAATTCAGACTGATAAATCATAATGTAAAAATCAAAAGGAGAAAACTAAAAATACTGAAGAGAATATAGGGATAAAACCAGGAAAACAAATTACAACCAACTTCAGTTAGAAAGCAGGGAGATAAATGGCAACAATGTTCTATACATACAGCATGAATCAGGGTACGAATTAACTGATAAAACACAAAATTAAACAAAACAAAGAAAATACAAGTATTCAAAGCCATCTTTGCTTTAATTCACAAAAAGGTAAATGATGTCATATAGTCAAAAAGATTAACAATGAGATCACAGTGTCAGCCATAAAGAAAGGGAAAAAAATGGCTAAAAACTGTAAGACAGTTGTGTTCCAGCTTCCAGATCCTAATGAAATTCATTATATAACAGTTAAGTAGCTAGACAAAATAAGTCTCTGAACCATTAATGATTAGCTTATGTATCAAAGATAAAGCAGGTGTCAGGAGACTAGAAAAGGGAAAACAGGGTACTTACCCTAACAAAAACAACAAAAAAATTTAGAGGAAAAACCCAGGAGAAAGGATGATTTTACCTTCAAAGAGTCCTGAAACAACTTAGTAATCAATTTGCATGTACTAGGAAGGACGAAAAAAACCCCAAACCCCACAAACACCAACAAACACCATCCAGTATAGGCTCATCAGTAACAGACTGTAATAATCCAATCTAAACGCCCTGATAAGAAGTCTACCAAATAGGGGTCAGAAGAATTAGATATAATATCCAAATGACTGATACTGAAGTACAGCCTGTACAGAATCATAACCAAGTGGAAGTCTAAAAAGTCTCAAAGGAGTTTATACTACTTGTTCACTGTCAAACCAGAGCACTTTGATTCGGGTCTTGCATGGACCTGTTTAGAACCTCACTTCCACTCAGTCTTTTCAGTGATGACTTAGATGATGGAAAATCCTTGTAAAGAACATGCTGATGAAAGTGAAATGGACTTTGTAGTCGGGGGAGAGAGGATGTGAACACTTTCAGAATTCAAAGTGTTCCTGCTTTCAAATAATCTTCTCTGTTTGCAAAATGGAATGCAAGAAACATGAAAGCTCCTTAACCTTGGTGGCCCTCCACTGGACTCACTCCACTACATCAATGTCTTTCCTGTACTTGGGAGCCCAAAACTGGACACATCACTCCAGAGGTGGTCCCGCAAGTGCCACATAGAGGGAAAGAACCATCCCCTTCCTCCAACTGTTGGCTATCCTCCTCTTAATACAGCCCAAGATGCAGCTGGCCTTCTTTGCCAGAAGGGCACATAGATGACTTATGTGCAACTCACTGCCTACAGGACCCTGGGTCCTTGCCTATAAATCTGCTTCCTAGCCAGCCAGTGCTGTCCTGAGCTGTTGCATGGGCTTATTCCATCCCAGATGTGGGACTTTGGTGAATTTAATTAAGTTCCTGTCAGTCCATTTTTCTAGCCTGATATGCCTGCTCTGAATAGTGTCTCTGTCTCCCATGTATTTACCAACCTTCCCAACTTGCAGCGACTGCACTCCCCTCCATCATCCAGGTCATTGGGTACCTTGTAATTTCAACCTGTAGCTGGTAATCCTTTATTCACTGATATAAACATCAGATACTTTGTGCAAGTAATTAAATCAAAGGACAGTAAATAAGGAGACTACCAAAACAGAGATAGAACACATTCCAAATCTGTAGGCCAGCATCTCATAGTAAAAATTATGAACAAGCATTAATTAGAATCAACTTACTCATTCCTGAACATTCTCTGTCTCCATCCCACACATTAGAAACAGCATGCCCCGTCAACAGGAGGTTAATCAAACTTTGGCTATATAACAGAAAGAAACAGCCTATTAAAAAGTACATACAATTTATTTCTGAAAAAGTTGTTATCTCTAACAAATGAAAAAAAATATTGTATTGAGGCTTTGAGCAGCCTGGTTTAGTGGAAGGTGTCCCTGCTGATGGCAGGGGGTTTGAACTAGATGATCTTTAAGGTCCCTTCCAACCCAAACCATTCTATGATTCTATGATTACCCGGACAGCTAAGCAGACATTGTCTCACTATATTCCTTTAATTAGCATGTATTTGTAATTCAGTGACACTACTATGATCTCCACTCTTTCAAGCAACATGATGACATAAAACCTTAGCCCTGAATTTGAGAATTATTCCTCTGAAAATTCAGCAATAACAGAAACATTTCCTCAGAACTGATGCACTAAATGGAGTAAGCAGTAAAACAGGCATGCTAAGTATTGCTTTTACCTATTATAAAGTTAGAATTGAATCTTCATCGTAACATCAATAATTTCCTAAAAGAATGATCAGTTTTAGAAACACAAAAAATTAGCCCACTTATCTATTTTAAGTGGTAGCAACCATATTTTGCAGCTTACCTTCCATGACCGTAAACAGGATCTATCAGTGGCTCAGCTGCATCTTCAATTTCATTTTTAATGTTTTCAATACCCTGCAGAAAAATTACAAACATTTTTGCTTTCTTAGGGAATGAAGTGCAACATTTACAACAGAATGCAAAAGTAAAACGTTAGGAGGCTGATGGTCCTGTACAAACTGATACCTAACCACACTTCTTTCCCTTGATAAGAAATGTTAGGCATATACAAAGAAAGGTGTTTCCAAAATCTGCAATTCTCCCAGATCAGGGTGAAAAAAACCCCAAAAAACCAACCTTTCAGGTTTTTATGCTGGAAATTTATTGCAACATGAATGAAGATATCACTTCACCCATTTATCTCAATTTGACTTAGTTTATCAGTTGAGTTTAGTGTTCACGTTTTACAGAAAAAGTGTTACATGACCAAACTTTCTATTAACAAAGAAACAAAACAAAAACACATACACACAAAACATCAAACAACTCACCTTTGTTAGTATCACAGAATACAGAAACAGCAATACTCCAAATCTGTTTGTCCACACTGAATATTGATCCCAAACTGCATCCTTTAGTTCAGGGAAGCTTTTGAATGCTCGTTTGCTAAAGATATTAAAAAACCAACAACAACAAAAAAAACAAACCAAAAAAACAACAGAAAAGGAGAATGTATGAAGATGAAGCATTACAATAGTGTCACAAAGCACAAACAAGAACTAATAATACCTAACATGAAAATGTCCAAGTAAAATCAGAGTAAAACTGGTGTTACACACAGAATGACACAGCAGCTGTTCCGGAGTTACTGTAACTGCCATAAAGTCATTGGAATTTACCCATCAGAAGAAAATAAATACTTCTGGAGCAATGTGCAAAAATGAACATGGCATTTATATGCAAACACTAACCATAAAGTTACATACGCTTGTGAAGGAGTTGAGTGCCTTGAAGCAGTAATTGTACAAAACACACTTACTGCAATTTCGAATAGACTCTGTCACTAAAATAATGCTTGCATTATATAGTGTTCTGAAAGGCATTCAGTCAATACACAGTGGAGAAAAAAATTTCCACTTAACCAGGTAAGATTAACTTTCAGGCTTCGAAGTAATTATTACATTTCCCATGAGAATTTTATTTTGTTAGATTCTAGCTTTGGAAAAAGCAAAATGTTCAAAACCACAAGTGTTACATTAACATCTGGGAAACTATCTGGTTGCTGCCTGGATGATAAGGTAACACCAGGTGATCATGTTTAAAAAGAAAAAAAGTAAAACAAAAAGAGAGGAAAGGAAGAGATCCATCAAGATTGCAGCAAAGTAATACACTTTCTATTTCTTGGGATATTTTGAGCTAAATCCTGCTTTTCAGAACACAAATATTAGTTTTTATTGAGTAATTCAAACTAGACCACACTCTCAGCTTATCTTAGACAAACTTAGGCAAGTTATTTTCTTTTTGATTTCTTGCACACTTTTAGTAAGTCTTGTTTAAAAAAGAAACAAACACCTGCAAAAATATATCCATAGATGGGTTTACTCTGCCTAACACTTGAGATTTTTAAACTACTTTTCATTATCAATTGAGTATACAAGGTATGCCAGGCAAAGACAGCTCTGAAATCCATCACTCAGCTCACTCTAAAGCCGTATACCAGAGCGTTCATCTCTAGTGAGAAAGACTGAGAAAAACTGAAGTGCATACCACAAAGATCGAGGGGGTGAGTGGGAGGGAGGGGAATGGAGTAAATTAGTATTTTGATCAGATAAAGTTACAAAAATTTTATATTCTCCTCTTTCTTCTTTCCTCGTATGTCAATGGGTTTAAGGAACAAACTATAATTACTACTGATACAATAAGCCATAGTTATTTCAGTTCTAATTAATAAGATTTTCCATCTCAAGTGTTTTTTGAAATTCTGTTCCCCTTTATTTCTTCTTTGGGGATTTATTTGTATAACAATTACAACTGTTCACTGTGAAAATAAAAGGCTGCTACCTTTAAAGACCACTAGAACTGTAAGCTCTGTATTTACAGCTCAAAAAGAGAACAGTGTTTAAAATATGAAACAAAAATCAGTCATTTTTATAAATGTTTCTTACATTATCTCAAATCAGGAAAAATAGTAGATGACTTTTTTTTCAGTATATATATATATATATATATATACACATATATATATATATATATCACAGATATTACAGATAGTATCACCTGTGACCTGTGTATAAAAAATTGAGGATTAACATCTTTAACTTAAATGTGAATCTTAATTAGTTAAGTTCATATACTTTAAATGCACAAGTTATTTGGCCAGTTTTGCACATTACATTGCTCCGGTTTTATTGTAAAGCCTAATGCTTATGCTCAAAATAATATTTCATTTTAAACAGTACAATGCAAACCCCCCCCCTAAAATCTCCTAACCTAAACTTGAAATTCAAGTGTAACAGGGCTGTGAATACTTCAACACAGTGTAACTTCAAAATACTGTATTTTAAATGTTCCAACATATTACTTACTGAATTAATGCATGAAATCGCTCAAAGCCAAGCTCTTCGACAGCCAAGGCAGCTATACACAAGAGACACTTTTCAGCACTACACATGGCAAAAAAATGACACAAGATACACACAGCAAGCTAGTATACTTTCAAGCTTTAATTATATTTAAAATTTTTAATCCTCCCTTGACATTTACATTTTTTAACTGATTAGTACAAACTAATTTACTGCAACATTAAGATTCCACCATACAAATTAGTGAGAACATTTCTATCTGGACTAATCAATCTATTAAAAGCACAAAGCCACTGGAGTGTGTAGACTTGAAAATATTGTCAAACACTAAGCTGTTGATTTTGTACAAAACACGGCTGTCACAAAGTCATCAAGCATATGCATACTAGAGATATAATTTGCAGGTCAGCAAGAAGTATTATTTCCTAGAAAAGCAAGCATGATTATTTGGATCATTTTATCAATGTAGGTAAGCTGTATTTTTTCTTCAAACATATATTTGTTACTAACATTTGGGGTTTTTTTTCCCCTTTTAATGCTTATTTATTGCAAACAAATAAGTAGAATTATTCTACACTGTGTTACACATCTTATTTTTAAATAAATTATCATTATTTTATTTTAATAATGGATAAATAGCTTTTCAAACCAGTGTTATGTCTAAGACAGAAAAAAATACAGCATTAGTGTCTTCCCAAGTTCAACACAGGCTTTATACCTTTGTCCTCTCACAACATTTCCAAACCAAGGAGATTAAATTAACTTTTAAAATCTAGTTTTCTTTTACCAACAGGAAGTTATACTTGCCATTGTGTAATTACTGAATTCTATAGGCATTCAAATATTAAGACTGAAGTAGTCTTAGTGAACTCTATATCCATAAGGACTTCATCTTCCTGCTAGGAGAATAATACACAAAACAGACAGATCTGCTTTCTGATAAAGGCTTTAATGCTGAATATTTAAACAATGCGTGATCATCTAGCTACTGAATTTGACTGCGTACATTTCATTAAGGACCTGAAGCCATTAGGGCTCATACTACTGAACAGTTCTTCCCACAAGAATTCCAGAAAGGGCTTTTTATGCCCTTTCTGACTGTATTTTGAAAGATGCATTTGATTGCTTATGTGCAAATACAACTGATTCTCCAGCAATAGAATACTTTCATTTTCTACTTCAGAAATAAGGCAGTAGTAGTCTTAAGTGTTAGTTTTTGTCTTTTGAAAAACTACACGGAATTGATAAAATTAGGTTACCAAGAGCAAAACTAGACTTAAGAAAATGTACTTTCAAGGTATTTTTTTAAAAAGACATGAAACAATGAATCTAAATTGCAGGAAATGCTACAGGAACTAACTCTGCTCCAAGAACTACGTTTTTGTAAGCAGAAAGTTAGAGGGACTAAATCATATAAAGCAATCTTTGAACCTGGGAACTTGCACTACTACAGTCAACACATGGCCAACAAGTCACTGGTATACATCACAAAAGCAGATGAAAAACGCTATTGCATTCAGTAAGTGTGCTCGAATCCACCTTTTGTTCACACAGCAGGATGATAGGCAGTTTCATTCCATTACTACAGAACAGAGTGAAATGGTAAGAGAACTATTATTTGAAACAAAGGGAAAGGAGTAGAAATCCTGAAGAGAAGTGTAGCTATACATAACCCAAACAAGGCTAAAAAAGAGACGGTGCTTAGTGGACAGGAAAAGAACGAACAGCAATAGAACATGAGCTGTATGAGAAATACAATTGTATAGAAACATTTAAAAATTATACTCTATCATGCTGTGTCTAATCACATTTCATTGTTTTATTATAAATATATTTCCATGATCAATTCCCAAACAGCTGTAGCCTGCCACATGGAATTGTATTTGTAATACTCCTCCAGGCACACAACCCATCCCTTAAGTGGTACCAAGTACGACAATAGCAAGCAAGAAATAGAAGTATTCCTTTGCACTAGCAGTACCAGAACACTGCATTATTAACAATACCTTCTTCTCTACATCTTTGACCCAAGCCTAACTAGGCAAGAAGCTGGTCTATAGTTAAATAGTAGGACAGAATAGAAAAAAACCCTAACAAATATATCTTAAATCACAGAGTGTTTTGCATTATATGTATAAGGCAAAATACTGTTTGATCTGTAGAGTACATGCAGGAGTGTACACACAGGTACATTCAGTGTCTAGCAGAGAACATAGAATGTGAACAGGGAAAGAAACTAACGCTGCTCATGACAAAAGCAGACTGTTCATGGTAAATGTATCCTGCTCCTCCTAAGCACATTCCAAGGTATTAAGGACAAGTCAGGCAGAACCTGTAGTCTTGTACAGAAATATGAAAAATGTATCTATGTAACAGAATTGATTAGTTCATTAAGTGTCAGTGCTGAGAGTAATTATTAATTGACTATGTGTTTAAAAAGACTTCCTGTTGAACATTTTCCAGAGTTAGAAGTTCTTTAGAATAAGGCAATATATTAATAAAGAGGACAGTAAAAGCCTATTGATAACTAGGCTTTGCTTTACTTTTTCTTCAAAGGAAACTTCCAAATATGAGCAGGAGCTTTAGAGACAACTGGAAAATCCACAGAAATTGGGTATTTCAGAGTTATAACTGCCTTATCATTATCTTTCAAAGGATCATTTTTTTTAACAGAAAATTGTAGATACAGCTTTCTATATAACAACTTTTCTTAATTAAAAAACCCCTGCTCACTTTGGAATTTTTATGTGGTGATCTTCTGTTTTTATTAAAAAAAATTATTATTAGTTTTTATTGTTTGAGCCTTCTAAAGCACGTGGGGTATTTGACAGAAGCAGATGAAGATGACTTGTAACATAAAGACCTCCAGCACTACTAATTGCAAGCTGTGCAGGTATAAATCGACTTGTATAATTCTTACTTCATAGTTATGCCACAAACTGCTGAATAACATATTCCTTCCATCAAAAGATGGCACCTTTACAAGCAAGTTCTCATGTGAAGAGTTTTTCATACTTCTTAAGAGACACATTGGAAACAAAAACTAAAAGAAAAAGCTTATCTTTTAACACATTAGGTATCTCCTATTAAAAGATAAATAAATACACATCTCAATGATCACACGTGCACTGATAAACTTTTCATGTCACTGGCTCCACAGCAGTTAGGTATGAATGGATGCTGTATCTTAGTGCAACAGATGATGCTCACCAGATCCTTGATGACAGTAACTAACGAAGGAATCAAGACATTTGCAAAAAGCAGGTAACTGAAAAATTCTAACGTACAAAAAATTCTGCTGATCTACTAGAAAGGGACTCGATTAAGCTGTTTTGGTACTCCATAGAATCAAAGGGAAAAAGGCTAATTCTTCATAACAGGGGATCCAGAATATTTTAGAACAGATAAAGCTTTGCAGAATTTCCTTCAAAAGCTCTTCTGAAATAAAGCAAGAAGTGACAAGTTAAAATATTCCTCTAGTGTTAGGAAGCACGTAGATTTTTCCAAATTAAAGACACATCAGGTCCCAATAAATTACAAAATAAAATTGAAAAGATTATGGAAATTGCTTAAATTCAAGAGAAAAATGAATGTTAGAACGATAGCACATTCCTTTCGACAAAAAGGATCAATGTCTCTAATTGCAACAGACAAAAGTCTGTCTACTGCTAATGGAATCAGAAAGGCAAAAACCCCATCTGTGTAATTATAAAAAGCAGTGTCCCTTCAAAACCAATGTAATACTTCACTAAGTGATGGGTAATTTAGTATAGAAATACATCTTACAAGGTTGTTCCTCTTGACGACTAGATACTGCAGGGCTTTCAGAAATACTAGCAGGTTCTTCAGTTGTTTTTCCTCTTATCCACGTTGCCAGAGAGTATGACTCAGAATTATCAGAACAAGCCATTTCCAAAATATCACATAATGTATGACAGAGAAGGTTCTTCTGCTCCTCTTCTGTAAGATCAGAAACCTACATGAGTTCAATTGCTGCTAATCAGTATCTTATATAAGCTACTAATATCTTTTTTTATACATTAATGTTATCTTTTATCTTATTAATCATTACTGTTAACTGCTGTTTGACTATATTGGAACAAAGAATTATAAAGCTGTCTTTAGAAAAATCTGTTTTAATATGATTTCTAATCCATTCCCTTTCCTAATAATAGATATCAATCAAATATTTATAAAGCACAGAAGTACTATGGACAGGCATAGACGTCACAAATGGGAGTTTAGAGACATGTAGCATACATACTGTATGCCTCATAAAATGGCATGGAAGCACACTTAGACAAAAAGAAAGTGTAAAATATTTTAAATTCCTTGTATGAGGACAGGCTTTAGAAATAATTCAAACAGAAAAAACAAAGAGAAAAAAAAAAAAAAAAAAGAGGTCTCAGTACCTGGACAGTCTCTCCAAGTAGATTTTTCACTGGTAAAAAGCCTCTTCAAAAGGAATGCCTTTGTTATCGAAGCATAAAATAGTATTAAAATACAAGACAACACAAAACTTTTACATTATGTCACAAGCTCTATACCAAAGCATTTTTGCTCATTATTAGAAGGGCTTCACGCTGCCCATCGTTCAGTAAGAGACCCCGAGCCTGCACTGTTTACTGTTTACATTATTGAAACACTTCAAATACAGAGAATGCATATTTACATAAACATCTCCAGATGTTTATGTAAATAGAGCAAGACTGCAGCAATGGAGGCACAAATATTTTGTAATGTATCTGATGAGTAGTACAGGAAACTCCAGTCACTCAGACAAACCCTTTTACTAGTTAAAAAGCCCGCATTTTTAACTATTGCAAGTTGTGATTTGTAGATGAGATTAAAGAAAACCTATGCATCTCCATATCCCCGCTTCGTTTTCCATCAACACTAATGTTGCAATTAAAAAAAACAAAAACAAAAACAAAAAAAAAAGATCTGCTCTAAGTTACAGAGAAGGAATAATGAAAGAATAAACTTTGGAAAGCAGACTCTTGGTCTTTCTAATTACTCTACTAGATGCTGGTATTTTAAGGTATTTGCAGCACCTTAAAAATACCTCCTTCAACTTTCACTTCTTCCCTGACAAACTCACCTTGTTCTTCTTTCACAGATCTTTCAAACACGTTTCTTAGTAATTCACAGCAGCAGTAGGCACTGCAAGATCTGTTTGATCCCCTCCTCTTTTCCTAGCTAGAACTTAACTATTTTCACACATGCTTTAAATACTTGATTTCAAGGAAGTTGAACTACATATAAATCTGGAAAAACAGTGCCTATAAGAACATTTGATATGGTAAAGACTTGGCACTGCCTTTAAGGAGCTGGCTGGTCCTATTCTTTACTCTCTCCAATCCCCACAAACAGAAGACTTCTAATTCTAACATCAGAGACCACACATGCTACATCTGGTTTGAAGACCACAGAACTATGCAATTGATAATAAAATACTTTTCTATTGATTGTTTACAACCTAAACAAGTGGCACTCCTTCCTGTGGTACAAGTCTTTTGGTGGGACCAGCATCTAGACTGTCTTGAAGTAACTAAAACAGAGATTTTAGGACTATCACATTACACAGACCAGAGATGCAAGCAATTCCACGATGTCAGTTACCTGACCCAGATACTTTCCAGTTCATATCAGATTAACTCTGCTACATGACTTTGATATCTCCCGTATCAGTGGACAAGACCTCAACTCATACCTAGACATACCCGCAGAATTTGATCTGTGTATAAAAGGAGTCAAGAGCAGGTTACCAGAAAAAGTAATCTGGCCCATGACTCTATGTCTGCCTGTCTCTACAGGGTGCTCCTAAGAGAATGAAGAGCAGTTGCAGATTAGACAAACTGCTCTAGCAGAATGCATCCAGCCTGCAGGTCATTATCTACACAGCAGTCAGAATTGCCTCAGAAATGGCATCTCTAAGAATACGCACGTAGCCTACAAGATACATTGGAGTAAGAAAACAAAAAAATCACAATCACAGTTGGTTGAGCATATCTGAAGCACAACTGAAATCCTACACACATATTTAGAATAAAATATATTCACCTGACATTCTTTGATTATTCTGCTAACTAGGACTTCAAAAGTATAACATTTCTCTTTTTCTTACATATTAAATATAAGTTCATAGGTTTGAAAACTGATTACTTCAAGTATTTATATAATACAGTTTGCTAAAGCAGCCATTGCGACACAGATATTACCCTTCTTAAGGATTAATTAATTCTTAATTTGAGAGTTGAGAAAGGATTAGGATTACATATATATCTGACCTTTTACTTCTCCCCTTTATACTGCACTCCCCATTTTAAAGTTACTTCTGCTTGGATCAACCTGTTGCACTTCCTCAAACAAATCCATTTTGCAAAATTATAGTTCAAAATCAGCCCACCTCTGTCTTTTTACTGAGATTTTTTTGTCTTCTCCAGACTATAATTATGAAATCAAAATGCGATTGATCTGCAATTTTTTAATATTTATTTTAGTTCCACATATATAGAGAAAAGAACAAATCTTGGGCTTAATAATTTTAAACCATTCCTATAATAAATGCATGTTACCTGTACAGGTGCAATCACTGCACAAGGGCCACCTTCAAATTGTTCTAAGGCAGTTGATTCAGACTCACTAAAGATAAATCCTGTAAAATGAAAAAAGCCTGTATTTAGTGAAATATGTAAACAAGCACATGTTTATGCATACTCCTTCCTTAACAGAAATGACATCTGATTTATTCACCTTTAAAGATTAGCTAAATTTTCAAGATTTTTTTCTGCTGATAATGCAACAGAATGTGGTTAAACTATCTGAAGAACAAAAGTCATGAATAGCAGTGAGAGCACAGAATTGAATTATTTACCTCAGCAATGAACTCACTACCACAAGGGCCAACAGCTAGGCTTTTAAACAAAAGGATTTTTTAACAGTAAAATGTTCACTAGAACAAACTTGGTTGGATATTTAAACCATAGTTTTTATTTTATTATGGTTTATTTCTTATAAAACAATTAAAATTTGTCTGTAAATTATAATATTTTGTCTCACATTAAAAAAAAAAAAAATCATCTTTGGACCTTCACTGAAAATGCGTAATACATTTCTGTTCCCTACGAAGGGCACAATATGCCTCCCACTGATCTCATTTTCGGCCTATCAGTGCTTCTTATTAAGACTGGAATATTCTGAGTAACTCAAATACTTACTTGCAACCACTGAAGCAAGCCTGTAAAATGGTGTTCTTTCACAGAAGATACACTCTGTTCACTGAGATGCAAGATCACCTCTTTCCCCCTCCCTCTTTAATGTATTTGTATTTCAGAATTATCTTACAATCACATAATAGAGCAAACATTGGAGCAATTACTGCTAAATTGTTTGTAACCACCTTGCCCTTAAACTTGTCTTCAAGATACAGTGATTCATAGCTTGCATTTCTCATACATAAACATATATACATGGACAATTACCTTGATGAAGCTGACACACAGCAACTTACAGTGAGTGATATTTTGCACTATTATTTAAAGTGCTGATAACATTGTGCTGAAATGACTCTAGTTCAGTGTAATCTGGAAACCATGCAACTGTAGTCAGCAAATAACCAGCAAGCACAAGCAAGTTGGGGCAGGGAGAAAGGGGATAGATACACATGCATATTTTTGCAGCAGTGTAGTCTCAGTGGAAAGAATATTCAATGTTTCTTTCCCACAATTTCTCCTTTTCCTGATTCTGCATCATTACATGCTGCCATATCAAAAGCATCCCTAACCCCTGGATGATAATTTGAACTGGGGAAATGCATCCCCCAGTGCAGACTTCCACACTACTGCATGACAGGCAGAGGACATCCCAAGCAGCACAAGAGAGGGCTACTGCATGTTTTGTAGACAGTATTTAATCATAGAAATTATAGTTGTTCAAACACAATGCAAATTTTTTTAAGATGGATCAATGCAGCCATAGTTCTTAACAAACAGGGTTTCTGTTGTATCTGACAGAAGACTCCAGGTTTTGGGTTTTTTTTTAACTGAATGTGCAAATGTGCATTACAAAGATGTACTTTATATCCAAAGCCCAGATGCAGATCAAGCCTACATACTTAGATCTGGCATCACCTAATGTAGCAATGAAGCTTCATTAATCCATACTTCAACCAAAGTTTGCACTAGTGTCATCTCACTTGCCTGTTAACATGCCCCAGTAAGAAATATCACCAGTCCTTTAAACTTTCTTAACTAGTTTGTGCAGAATTATCCATATTAAAAGGTAAGTGTTCCTCTACTTTGAAGCGTTACTGCATGCCACCTAAGCACACTGTAACAACAGGGTTTTTTTAGTTGTTTTAATGATTTAGCCACTGCAGAAAAACAACATACTTGGACGTGGTACTGTTAAACCACACTTAAGAAATCCTGAATTTGTTTCACATTCTTCAGGCTTCTTATAGAAAGCACGAACTGTCTCAGCTTAACCCTGCCCTATTTTTCAAAACTGCTTCCTAAAAATAAAGAAAAATCAGGTGTGATCCATCAGAGTGAATACAAATTTAAGACAGACAATGCAAAATTGATATTACACAGAATTTGACAGAATACAACCACAGGAAAAAAAACACATATAATACCTAAAGGAAAACTTCATTTCTTTTTACCTAAATGCTGCTTAATGCTTAATAAACATCAAGGTTCTAAAAGCTGTTAAAGAAAAAATGGGCTTCAGAGATTTTGCTTTTGCTGTCTTTTTAAAAACTTCTACAAAATCAGAAGGTAGCTCAGGTAAAATCTCAGAAACCAGCACTCTGAAGTCCAGCTGGGTTCAAATCCACTGCAGCCTGGAATCACACCCACTTACCTTTTTTGCCCTCCACAATAATCACATCTTGGGCAATCTCTATAAACACACATCAACACCATGCTCTTCTTTATAATTTGTAGGAATGGCCTGGCCAACCTTTAAGCTATCAACTAAGACTAGCATCTTTGATACAGACTAATTTCTACTTACTCTCACTCTTAACCAGTCATACCCACCACACAGCTCTTTTCACTCAAGATAAAGTTTCAAGAGCAAAACAGATGTAATGCAGTCAAAATAATCTTTATTATTCTGCCTGCCTTTTATCCATGAGCATAATTATAATCATTTACCTATAAGAAACATAAAATAGTATAATTATCACTCATCTTCCTTGTCATTTATAGCTCTATTAAACGCTCCAATGACCCAATTTTTTCCAACATCACTACTGCTCTAATGCTTTAACTGTTCTGTTGGCAAGGAGTAGATCTAGATTCCTGTTGGTAAAGTGTATTGCCCAATATTTTGAGTTACGGTGACTATGATATTACTAAATCTGTCTTTATATCCTTTATCCACTATTAATCAGAGAAAACAAAATTTTATTCTCTTTATTTCCCCAAAACTTGGCATTTACCAAGGCCCATATTTCTTTTCTTATACCTAATTCTTAGATCTTCTACATACAGTGTGCCAAAATGAACATATGATATTCTTTTTGGCACACTATATGTAGAAGAGCTAAGAACGTATGACGTATGCTCTGTGACAGAGCACTGGAACAGGCTGCCCAGAGAGGTTGTGGAGTCTCCTTCTCTGGAGATATTTAAGACTTGCCTGGATAAAGTCCCTGTACAACTTGTACAACCTGCTTTGGCAGGGAGGTTGGACTAGATGATCTCCAGAGGTTCCTTCCAACACCTACCATTCTGTGATTCTGTGACTTAGTTACCTGCTCTTGTATTTCATCTAACACTCCACATCATGGTTCAAAGCACTACAAAACCCATTCATTCTTCTAATAAGACCACCCACCACTTTCCTGAATCTTTTTATTATTTGTATATTTCTAAAAAATATTTTTTTTACATGCAAGACACTCTAGACATTAGTAACGCTGCCATTTTATAAAGAACTCTGTGTTTTCACTCTGTGCAAGAATCATTCTAGCTGAACAAAAGAGATAAGAGGAGTAGCTAAAGAGCATGTAACATTAACTACATGAGAAAAAAACCTTGTTCCATCTCTGATCCAATGCAGCTACAAAGATGCTGCATGATTTTTTGTCTTGTTCTCTGCTAAGCCGGCCTCTCACCATGGAACTGTATTTCTCTTTCTCTTTTGGGATACAAGAACTGCTTGACAAATACACTAGAAAAATCCATTACTTTCCAAGTACAAGGTTTACAACATGACTTAATGTTTGGTCCTTTCTCTGGAGCTGGGTGTTGACTGATAGACACATTTTGCACATGGCTTTGAGTTTTCAAAGTGTATTTTTATAGTAAAATGAAACTTCTAAAACTTTCTGGAGGGGAAAAAAAAACCCCCAAAAACCCCAAACAAACCAACTTTTTCCCACACAAAAAAATAAAGCATTTACTACAGCAATACCACAACAGAACTCACTTAATGGGTTGTGGATAAAGAGCCAGGAAGTCCTAGAAGGGTTTGAGGAAAGTATCCAAATTACCTGGTAGGCTACCACTAAATGAGGCAACGAGCTGCCAGAAAACAAGGTAAGATTCCAACATGTCTGCCTTTCTTCACATCTTTGTAAAACAAAACAACTCTGAAACTTCTGAATTTTGATTGAAACTTCTGAATTTGTACCCTGGTAAGAGCCTTCTACGTGACCACTCCTCAAGACCTTTTATTTTCCTTAAGCCTGTCAGCCTTATCCAGAGTAAAGCATGGACTCATTAACATCATATCTTTTCCTCAAGTAAGGACAATGTGTTTTCAGATATCCCTTTTTGGGCCCAGACAGCAGCAAAGAATTTTAGGGTTCACTAATTATTTAGATAATTGTGTTACAGAGAATTTCAAATTATGATTGCTTTATGTGTATTCCAACTACATTAGCCACAATGCCCATTAGCCAGAAAATACAATCTTCTTAACACCTTAACTTACATGTTATGTTCACACCCCGTTTTTCCACAGTGAATGGTATATTTGATTCTCCTTCCAGTTTAAGAGTGCTGAAAGGGTTTTTACATACACATAATGACACAGACAGTCCCTCAAAAAAAGCCTGTATTTCTACTCTAAAGCCTAACTTTTCATTCAGCAAGCTTCACAAGAGGTTTTGTGTTCTTCAGAATTAATTCATTCTTTTAAGACAACTCTGCATAATGGAAGTACATGAAATAAACACCTGAATCTTATATACAATAGGAAAGGACTTGACAGTCTGTCTAAAACAGCAAGACATAGTTATTTCATCTTGAAAGATAGAATCACTACCCCCAAACCAATATGCCACTCCAAGGGAGGAAAGAAAAAAAGAAGTCTACCAGTATAAAATTGAGAACAGAAATTCTTCCCTAGAGAAGGCTGTTGGGTAGCTCTTCTCAGCAGCAAGTCCCTGCTGTTTTTCCAACAGCTACTGTTGTCTCATATTTAACAGCAGTATGGCTTGTGTTAACAAGAAAGACCACTTCCTATTGGCAGAAGTAGCAACACCTATCTGAACTGAAACAACAACTTCCTACTTAAACAGAAGCTCTAAGTTGGTAGTCATCAGCACTTTTTTGTTTGAAGACCTCAATACTCTTTCCACACGATGTGCAGGTTTGGCTTCTAACTTCTTAATTTTTACAGATGCCTTAAGCAGTCCACAGACCATGGCCTGAAGACCACTCACCAAAGTTTACTTCGGTAAGTGTGACCAGCATAGGTAAAGCAGAAGCTCCAAAAGCAGTTATACCAAAAGATTTGAAAAGGCAATACTTACGCAGACAAGAAGCAACAAGTAGGCAGAAGTGGGACAATAGGTGTAACCACTTCCTCCAGCTGTTTGCACAATCCACACTTGTCTATACACTAACTGTGAATATTAAATGAAAAATGCTTTTCTTGTCTTCCTGATTAACGGTTTGCACTGAGTAATATGGAGCTCAAAGAGAAAGCAGACAAATGCAAATATTCTGTAAGTCATAGTCATCAAAACATAAAAAATTTACATAGATACCAATGGCTATTTCTCTCCCATCACTCAAATTAATTAAACATTATTAAAGTAAACTCATAAGAACACTTTTCAAATTGCTACTTCTATTTAAGACTTTTAAGAGTGGCAAGTGTATTCCTTTTGCTCAAAATGTATCTGCTTGTCTGGTAAAAAAAATATTTCCTAGTAACCCTGACTTGATGATGGTCTAACAATATCACAGCTCCCATGACTTAAAAAACCCCCTAAAACTACAGGATCTAGCTCCTCAACCAAGGATGTAATAAAAGCCAATTTGGTGATGTTTGAACAGATAGACCAGAAAGAGAGTTCCAGGCATGCAAAAAAAACCAAACAAAAAAACCAAAACAAACCAAACAAAACCCCCAAAAAACCCAAACAAACAAAAAAAACCAAACTGGAAAGAAGAGGGGAGAAAGAAAAGGAAAGTTGTCAATCTAATCACCCAGCTCTCAACTTGGAAGTTGGAAGAGGATCCAGATAAAACAGACCTTTTTAGATTGTATGTTATACATATATACACAAACTGTAGCGTTAATACCTTCATGCTATGCTTTTGAAGTTAAATAGTTGTTTTGAGAAGACTGTGCCATAACTTTCTTTCCAAAGATCAGTGAGAAAACAGCTTAGGTAATTCTGAAAGGATGCTGTGCTCAAACCTGCCAGACATTCATAGCTGTGCAGACCTGATGACACATGCCTTATGGCTGATCTGAAGAGCAGCTTTATGAATGGAGTTTGTCTTTTGGATCAATGAAGAAAATCACTCCTAACATGGGTATGTTTCTTGAGGGTTCAGTCCTCCTCCTAACTCCTCCCCAAGTCATCATATCTATCCCAGGAAAGTGCAGACCCAGCCTTTGCACTACATTCCTCTGTGTCCACTTTTGAGGATTCTGGTAGATGGTATTTATGAGGTTCAAACTGCAAATTCTGCTGCAATCATAAAGAAGAAAATTTCTATTAAAAAATCCACCAAAAACCCCAACAACAGCTTTGCAGCCATGCTTTTGTTAAGTCAGGAATCAACAGAATCTATTTAATGGCAATATATGTTTGTCAATGCAGCAAACTGAGGAAATTACTGTCACTGACTTCAAACAGCATCTCCACATCAGGTAGGTCAGTTCTGTTAAGTGCCCACAGATCAATCTGTCTTCAGCTTTGACCAAATATGCTGGTTAACAAGTTTGGTGCATGACAAGAATTCCCGGAACCTTGTTAGCTTTACTGAGAAACTGACTGTTTCGAGTCTTACATTCCTCAACACCCTCACTACTCTCTTCTTTTCTTTCTAAATGTAAACTGTGGTTCTCACCTTCCAAAGGGGTTGAGAAAGGATCAAACAACAGTAACCACAAAAAAAACCCCAAACCCTCAACACCAAACCCATTGTTTAAGCAAGCATCATTTATACTTCGTCGATACTCTCTGCACATATGATGTGAAACAAGGATCTATCTTTTAAACTTTGAAGTATTTGGAAATAATAAATCTTGATTTTTATGCTTTGGGGGTTGTTTTTGTTGGGTTTTTTTTAATCTTTATGAGTCAGTGTTGACAAGACTCCTCTGCAATAGGTAAATGGTGCAGAACTTCTTCAGCAAAATAGAAACTGAAAGTTGGGTAAATGTATTATGCTGCTAAACAGCACAAGGGACTGAGACTGCCTTTTTTGATCCCCAGCATAAGACCGTCAAAGAACACACTAACTTATTGTCATGTGTTTTTACTACACAAAATTGATTGAAGAAGATACAGAGAAGGGAAGAAATATACTACACAGTATAGTTACAGGAGTTTTCCTATAGATGGGTAGGAAAGAACAGCTCCTTTCCAGGAGCCACCAAGAACACAGAGGCCTCCACCATTA
>NW_010330886.1:41540-43010 GCF_000700745.2 Antrostomus carolinensis
ACATTTCAATAAATTTTGAAACTACTAAAATTTCATACACAAACAAAGTATGTTGAAAATATCAATTCCACTAATCTAACATTATCTGTTAAAGAAATAATTAAACTTTTTAACACCAATTCTATTTTTCTGACTTTGTAAAAAACCTTGTACTGAAACAGCAAAACTCTACTAAAACTTAAGAGATATTTCAGAAAGTAATTATATTTCAATAAAAACAATCAGTTCACTAGGAAAAGTAATGGCTTTACTTTTACTAGGCCTTCTTAAATTCTAGAATTTATAAGGAATTTGATATTTTTTTTCCCCCAAATATTTCTCACTGAATTACCTCAACACAGATTAACCTAGTGAAAAAGATCCAAGAGTCTGCTAATGCACTCTGTGCCCTGTGACAGGGGACAAGCTGTGCAGCTCCCAAACCAACATCACACATGCATCTACTGAAACGACACAGACGACAAAACTCATGTTAGAAAAAGAAGAGCAATGAACAGAGATCACTAAGAACTTCCTTTGGTTTCAGCCCCGAGACCTTAATGCATTTTTTTTTTTAAAATCTTTAAATTGCACTATCATTTGTGAATTTTCTCCAGGAATCAGTGGTGTCTTTATTATGATCTTCATACCCATTACTAGAATTCTTCAAAGCCCATAGTAATTTATAGAGAAGGCTACTATTCCCTTTTTTCAACCAGGACAGGTAAACAGACTGATTTCTTGCATATCATTTTTATCAGTAAGTCTCTATACTAAACCTTGCAATTGCAGTTTTGAAAGAACACCAGAAAGTCTCAATCAAGAAGAAACTATGTGTAGATCGCATAATTTAAGTACGGGAAAGACATCTTTAAAATATCCCAGGTTCCATGGTTATTGCTGCCTTATCTCTCGCCACATCTAAAGACAGTATACACCTGCTTCGACCGTCAAAGAACCAGTTTAGAACAAATCAGTGGGCCCCTGTCCCAAGCCTGTCCTCACTTTCGATACACTTGACCCCTGACTTCACACACACAAAGTAGCAGCTTATGTTCACGTTTCCACGAGCTGTGTAAAATACTGGCACAAGATGCTGCAGAAATGCGTTTCCTTCCCTGCTTTTTTAAGTTCCTTGGAGGGTTTGGGGCAGACGACGACCAAGCTGCAAAAAAATCAGCTTATTATTCAGCGAGTGAAACTGCTGCATCACTTTTCCCGCGGGCTACACGCCGAGTTGCCGGTGACACAGGAACACGAACGCAAACACCGATCGCCGTCCCCGGCCGCTGCCCCGCCGAGCGGCGCCGCCCTCCCCTCAGAGACAGACGGACACGGACAGACCGGCGACGCCGAGCCCCGCAGGGGCGGCGGGGGGAGCTCTGGGTGTGCCCGGGTAGGCGGGCCGAGGACAGCGGGGCGGGCCGAGGAAGGGCCACCGAGGGAGAAGGCCGGGCAGACACCAGGGAAGGGAAGGGAAGGGAAGGGAAG
>NW_010330887.1:0-17790 GCF_000700745.2 Antrostomus carolinensis
CTTTTGAGGACTGTCAAAATGCAATTATTTATCACAGTCTCTTGTCAGTTTCTGAACTTCCTTGCTGGTAGACTGATTCTGTAAAAGTACTGACTCTGTCCTTTACTGTTACTGACTGAAAACTTCTTTCTTGTTTCAGTTCCTTTTTTATTTCATCTGTAGATGTGTAATATTGCAACATTCAGGATGTTAATCCAAGTTATTGAAGTATGAAAACATATCACTTTCTGTATCTTGCTTTAGGGGTTAAATATGTAGTTCAGATGAAATTCTTTTAAGTTAGTATATCCCCTAACAGCCTTGAATTACATTCTGGCAAAATCATCCACACAATCCCAAACTCTTAAAGAATAGTCTTAGCAATTGCGTGTTCAGCCTCAGGTTAGACCTTACTCTTACCTGTTTGGGCCTGACACCCTGAGCAGTTGTGCTCTAAGAAGTGACTGTTCCATTTGCTGCTTTGACCTCAGGAGTTTGTTTCAGTAGGGGTTTGTTTGGACTTTTAGCAAACACCCAGTTTGCTGACTATTGAAGCACTTGGTTTGAAGGAGCCTTGGTACAGGCGCAGGTAGCCGAAGAGCGCTCCACTGTCTCTGTAGTGTTCCACAGCTTCCTGCTTTCTGGAAGTGACAAGGCTTTCAGCAAGCATCTGACTGTGGAAGAATATTGTTTACCAGCTGAACTTGGAGCTAGTGTCTCCTGTGCACATTAGCAGCATGTGAGGTGACTGTTCCTGCAGTCATCACAGCTGTACTCATCTCTGTTCCAGAAAGGCTCTGTTCCTGGTTGTGTTGTAGTCCTGTCAAGGCTAATATTTAGGACTTACATGCAGGCTACTGTAATTCTGAGACTTCTTCAGATCTTTCAGATTAGTGCTTTACCTTTCCTCATGTTTCCAGCCCTGAATATGTTGAAAGACAGGTGTCTTTCAGTGCTGTCTATTGATCACATTACTGATCAATGGTATTGATGTGTACTTGGCTTCAAAGGTGGTCTTAGTGTGTTAGAACATTGTTGGTGCATCAAGGGCGCTGAATCCAAAATATCTGGTCTGAGCCTTTAAAAAAAAAGTTCTGTCATCAAGCTTTGAGAAAGGGTTTTTGGGAAAAAAAAAAAAATAATAATTAGGCTCTCTTGAAGGAAGAGGCTTTTCAGAATGGTTCAAACTATCCCCTTGCATAATGGGGAGACTCAGGAGTACCAAGGGCAAGATTATAAAATCCTTACAGTTTGAGATCCATAGGATCTGATGGTATACATCCACTAGATCCTGGCAGTAAGAAATGTAGTCTTATTATTAAAATCCTAGCCATTAATGAAGTTGATCTCAAGTATTTAGCCACCAGGAATGCTACATATTGTGTACTTCTTTATTTCCCATAAAGTCTGATGTAAAGCGTTCCAGTAACATGGATAACACTTTAGAAGACCACAATATGGTGCCCTGAACCTAGGTTCCAGAAGATGGGATTCTTAGAAAATGTGTTTAGTTAGTTGGTGAAATTTAATACCTAAAACGCCAACTGCCGGGCCTTTATGTCCAGTATGGTTTAACTTATGGAGTAAGGTCCCTGAGTTCTCCTCTTTCCTTCCACAGGGCAAGCAGGAGGACTGCAAGACGACAATTCTGGAGGGTATGGAGACGGCCAAGCATCAGGTGAGGGTGGCGTTTGATGCTTGCCACTTTAGTAGCAAGAGCCGCCAAGTTAGGGATTGATGCTTGCAAGTGCGCATGGGTGTGGTTGTCTAGAATTTAGCAAGAGATACAGGAATTGTTCACCCACCTGTTAAAAATGTGAGGGGTATTTTCAAATTTCAGTTGAGGTCTGTACCAACTGTGGAAAAGGACGCTAACCTATGTCGAAATGCCTCAGGCCGATCTCTCATCCCTCCACTCCTCTCCATGTTTAGAGGAGTCTAAACGTGCAGTGAGATACTTCTTACCTAGACAGTTTCTGCCACCTAGAATGACACAAGAAGCCCTGGGCTTCAGCACAGTAGACCTTTTTTCTAATTTGTTGAAGAAACATAGCATGGAGTACCTTATCGCTCCTTTGTTTTTGTTTTTTCTTTTGAAAGGGTTTGTGTTTGAGCTTTGTGCCAGTGGTTAGCCCAGGAGATTTGTCTATTGGGGAGATTCATAGTCTGCTGCTCAGTGGACTGGATTGTGAATTGCATTTGCCATTTGACCTAAGTGCTGATGCTAGCAGTATGCACTTACTGCTTAATTCACAGAACTGGTGTCTTTAGAGTGCTACTGAAAATCTTCCAACTCTGCCATCCTCACTTGAGGATTAGGGTTTTGAGCAAAGGAGTCGAAGGCTCCAGAATCTATTCTGTACCTCCGAGTTGCTCTTTTTGAAGCAAGTATAACTTCAAGATGTTCATCTGAGAGTGCATCCTTGCTGTTCTAAGTAAAGAAGCCTAGTTATGTTTTTGATCTTACCACTTGCACAGAATTTCTGACCATTACAGATTGTGAGCTTAAGGATGCATTGCCTGTTTCATTTTTAGTCAGACATTGGCTGTTTGGAAATTCTTCATATTTTGCATTTTATATATATGTTGATGGTATGATTTTGCAATTGTCTGCTTCAGCAGCCAAATAACTTTCCTTCAGAGTGTTTTTCATCTGCAGATGTTTCACTAAGTCTTTAAATGAGCAACATCCCTCAAGATTTCTTCTGTGGGGAAGAAGATAATAAAAACTTCAGCACATTAGTTGCTGGTGCTGAATGTCAGGAAGTGGCAAGCGTGTGTGTGAAGAGGAGTTGAGAATCCAGTCTAGGCAGAGCCATTCCTACAGTCATCAAAGGGTTGTTTGCCCCAAGGAAAGCATGGGTAGTTCTGAGCTGGTACTCCCTTTCATGTGTTATGTTCATGAAACACAAGCAGTAAGGCTGTGAGATGGGAGGGATTTAATCAGCCTGAAATTGATTTAACTTTGAACAGCTGTGTAGTTGGAAGACTAAATTCAAGGACCTTTAGTTCTTATAAGATCTTCTGGTGGCTGGGCCAAATAAAGTTTTATTTTCACTATTAAGAGCTAGGCTTTTTCTAAATTCTGGTGTCAAACCCTGTTGTGGGTTTTTTGTTTTGTTTGTTTTTTCTTTT
Organism: Antrostomus carolinensis; assembly: GCF_000700745.2. Classification (NCBI taxonomy): domain Eukaryota; kingdom Metazoa; phylum Chordata; class Aves; order Caprimulgiformes; family Caprimulgidae; genus Antrostomus; species Antrostomus carolinensis. Next base: position 3,115 of record NW_010330887.1, read on the forward strand.
TCCTCAATACCAGTGCTCATCCAGAGCTATTCTGACATTTTTGTTTTAAATTCTGGATATTGTCATAAAATACACATGACCTTAAATAACCCATCAACAAAAAAAAAAAACCCATGTTGGAGTTTCTTCCAAAGCTATTAGGAGTGCCAGTTTCTCTGGCTTTTCAGTTTGAATAAATAAATCACAAAGCTTTTCAGGAAACAAGCGAGTTGCCTTAAATCCACATGTCTGAGTTTCCTGGTAGTTGATCACTGTGTGACTGTCAACACTTTTTAGAAAATGTTTGGAGAAGGCACACTCCTTTTAGCGTAAGTCTGTAAGAGGGAGTCAGATTCAGAATTTCAAATCTTCGTTTAACTGGCCATTCTCTGAAAATTGTGCTGCTGAGCTTTTTACTAACAGTTGATGATCTAGAACCTTAATTAAAATTTGTTGGCACTAATAAAGTATTAGAGGGTTGGTAACTTTGGTTTGATTTACAGCACAGTTTTATGGAGTTCATAGTTTAGCATATGCATTCATATGTAGATGTTTGCACAGTTGGTCCAGTGTTAGACTGAAGAACAACAAAAGGACTGGGGATGTTTATCAGTGGAGAAGCTGAGGTTCTGGCAGAGCTACAGCTTTCTATTCCATAGCTGAATATTAGTGTCAAGAAGCGTTGCAAGTGTGTCAGATTTTCCTGTTGTTAATTTAATTTTGCTTTCTTGCAGTGCTCTGTAGTCTCTGTTACTAATTTCCTCTTGTAAAATTTCTGTAAATTATTATAGACAGTTTTCTTTACTCTTGAGTCATCACACAGTTAGATCGTCTAATCTTTGCTTGCGAATGAATTTTGTAAGCTTTACAACTATGTCCTTTCTTAAATTTTTTTTCTCCATCTTTGGGATGTAAAAATGCTTGGAAGTTAAAAGTGTGTGTGTTTGTACCAGAATTGAAAGAAGAGAATTCCTCTCCCCAATAGAGTGGTGTGTACCTCTGCACGTCAGCTTCAAACTTTCAAACAGTTAATGTAACACACTGCAAGCTTGTATTTTCTTTGATATTTATAAACTTTTGAACAATTCCAATTTCAGCAAATGATCTTAATCTTACTGCATTACTTGTGGTTTTTTTCCCCTTCAGATGTATTGGCTTATATCTTTCCAGATTGAATGTCCTCTCCTCTATCTGTCCTGATCTAGGACATATGAGATTTATATTGTTCTTGCTGCATTTCATTTTGCTCACTGTGCCTGCAGGATTTGCTTTCTGCACTCTACTTGTGCTGTAGTACTTTATGCAGCCGTGTCTTAGTTTGTTACTTACATACAGTGTAACATTCAAATGAGATTGAGGAATGTAGGGCACATAACTGTATTATTACTTCATTGCCAGTGTCTGAATTTATAGAAGTACAGATGTCTTTATGAAAGAAGTATTTCCACAGAGAAAATGTCTCCTGTATATGTTCAACATGAGTCCTTCACATGTGGAGTATTTAAAAGGAAAGATCAGAAATCTGTAGTTGTATATTGTAGGCAGCACTTGGGGAGGGGACACAGGAAAAGCATAATTTATTTCATTGCACTGCCTGTTGTGAATACATAAAATATGCAAAAGGAGAGGTTAATATGGGTTCTTCTAGCTTGAGGAGTTCAGTGCAAGTGAAACCTTGAAAAGCAGATGAGAGAGGGCTATAGGCATTGTGCTTGTAGCTTACAGATCTTCTGGCTTTGAATGGGTTCCAAAATGTTTTTCATATTCTGGTCAAAACTGGAAACCACACAAATGAAGGACAGCATCTAAAGCAATTATGTTTTATTGACATTATATTTTTGATACATGTGTTATATATAGTATGTATACTATTATATTGCTGTGTGCCCCTGCTCCCCTTATTTTTCAGGTGTTTGGTTTTTGGTGTGTGATTTAGCTGTAGTATATCTTTTTCATTAACCCTTAGATAATACCTGTAATTCAAAGAACTGTTGACTTGGGAACCTGCACGTCTTGCAGAAGGAAATAAAAGGACTAAATGAAAGCATGGCATGAAATTGGCCACCATATCACCTCATGGCTAGATGCACTGGCTAGGGGGGGGAGTGTAAAAATACTTATTTAGCAGTTCCTTTTGCAGTGCCTGTAGACAACTTGTCTTTTTATTGTAGGTGTGGAGGGTGCAGCTTTCCAGAGTAGACTTCCACATGACCGTATGACATCTCAAGAAGCTGCCTGCTTCCCTGATATAATCAGTGGGCCACAGCAGACTCAGAAGGTGTTTCTGTACATCAGGAACCGCACCGTAAGTTTATTGTAAAAGTAAAGATTAGAAAAGGTTAGGACATTGTGTACCTTGCAAAGACTTTTTTGGTACTTATTATGTCTTAACAGTTGGTAGACTTATTTGGTTTTGAGATGGTGGTGTGTCATTTCTGGCATCCTATTGTGCTCTGAGTTGCTAAGGAAGGTGTTACCAGTTCTTGATTGAAGCAATGCTGTGAGGCAGCAGAAAGAATCTAGCATATTTACAATATGCAAAACATGGTCATAACAACCATCAAAACTACATGATTCAGCTAATACAGCTTTTAAAAAGTAAACAAACAAAGCTGGTGCAAATATTCTATTACTTGATTTCAGCTTAAAGAAGTCTCTGTAGAATACTTAAATAATAATCAAATACATTGTTGCTTAGAATAAGGCAAACCTCTCGGCTTTCATTTTTTCACTTTGCTTAAAATTCAGTTGCTGTTATACTCAGACATTGAGCCAGTCATGTGGCTTATTCTCAGAACAGAATAGTTACTTTGCCAGCTTTGATTTAATAAAAGAAATTGTAACATTGAAGAAATTAAACTCTTGCTTTGCATATTTTTAGCATTTCTGCCCAATTGAAGATTTCCATGCAACTTAAAATATAGAAAGAAGGGACAATATTCAAATAATTAATTGGGGAGTTAATTCACTTGAGTTCAGGCAAGCATGCCTGAAGTTTAATTCTTAATAAAGCTTAAAAAGTAGTATTGTGTTTTGCAGATGATCCTTTTAAATTGTGACAATGATTTTAGGTTCCTCAGCACACAGATAGGGTTCAGGGCTTTCTCCTGTACTTAGAAAAGAGTTGTGGTTTAACCCTGCTGGCAGCCAAACACCACACAACCATTCACTCTCCCCTGCCCCAGCGAATAGAGGAGATAATTGGAAAGGTAAAGGTAAGGAGACTCATAAGTTCAGAAAAAAAACAATAATTAAGTGAAATAAAATAAAATTAATAATAATAGTACTAATAGAATATACAAATGAGTGATGCACTGTGCAGTTGCTCACCACCCACCAACCAATGCCCAGCCTATTCCCAGCTAATGATCCCAGAGGAGAGAAAATCCCAAAACAGCAATACTGGAAGAGAGGGAGAGAGCTTTCTGGCCATTTATAAACTGAACATGACATTACACCATATGGAATCCCATTGGCCAGTTTGGGTCTTGCTCTTGCTGTGCTCCTGCCCAGCTTACACAAGTCCTTCTTGCACACCTGCATGCTAGCAAAACATGGGAAGTTGAAAAGACCTGGATTTTAGCAACAACTAAAAGCATCAGTATATTGTTAACATTCTTGTACTAAATCCCATACTAAATCCAAAACACAATGCTGTTCTAGCTATCGAGAATAAAATTACCTCTATCCCAGCTGAAACCAGGACAAGAATGTTAGACAAAACTTAAGTCATGTTAGGAAAATTAATAGTAGGAAAACAAGAAATATTTTGAAAATTGCTTTGTTACCTGATTTAAGAGAGAAAACACCTTATGTGCCATTCAGTTTTTTTCACAGACTTCAGGTGATCACGGAGCATCACAGTATATTAACCATGGTAGCACCCAAGCTTAATAACTTAAATAAGTTATTTGAAATTTATGCATGGTGGATATCTTCATGCTAAGAGCATGACTTTTGCTATTTTGCTATGCCTGTGAAATCTCCCCCTAATTAACCTAAGTGGTAATTTTTGGGAAGTCATGAGATGTGTAAAAACAGACCAAGGCAAGCCAAAAAGTTTAAAAAAAACATTTGCTCAAAATGTATAGTGAGTAATCCTTTTACGAACACGTTAGAAGCGGAAAGCCTTCTACTGAAACTAATAAATGACTGAGATTTAAAGGACTGCTTGGAAGGAGTATTTACAGGGCTGCACTTGAAAAGCTGCTTTGTCGGTCTTTGGTCCCTATTCACTATGAAGGAACTTAGAGAAATTCTTAAGCAGGAATCCCTTTCCAAGGAAGACTTATGAGAGAATCTCCTCCAGTCAGGATAGCAGAGGTTATAGAACAGCCCATGAAGCAAGTGGCAGTATAAACCCAGTGCTCAGCAGAGCTCTGGAAGAGCTGCAAACTGCAGTGTGCATCCTCCACAGTACCAGGGGATTTGAAAATATTGAAGAAGGCACGTACACCCAATGTTCACGGAGGTTAGAGGAGTTGGACTAGTAAGCCTGATCTTTCCAAGTTGTCTGTTAACAAATGGAATAAAAAATTGAACAAATGGTAAGTAACAACATATTTTGGAAGGTTCACAGTAGCTTTTATAAAGGGAAGTTATCCTTTATAGTCCATCGGAGTTCTTTGGAAGGACTCATGAGAAAGTAAACAAAGGAGATCCACTTCATGTGATCTTCTACATGAATCCCCCCTACCCCAAAACAAAAAAAAGAAAAAAGAAAAAAGAAAAAAAAAAAACCCAAACCTGCAAAACAGTAAAAGCTGTTGCTAAATTACTGTTGGTTAAAGCAAATTATGAAGATTTACCAAGCAGAATGTAGGATAAATGGTCTGTTGTGGCAGTGCAGGGCAATTGTGGTTTGAAGCCTTTAAAATCTTTTTAAGTTCTTTGTATTTGTAGATGGTCTGACAATCAGAATTTGTAAAGAAGTGGTCATTTGTTGCACATACTAAGTTACTTTAGGTAGTAAAAATGAGGACTACAAAAGATGAAGGTTCTTCAAGTAACTGGGTGATAACAGCAGATGAAATTAATTTTAAATAAAAGTAAACTAATGTGAATAATACAAATCATTGTGTGTGTGTATATATATATATATATATAAAAATATATAGATTATGGGCTTTGCACTCTTTCAACTGAGGATGGAATCTCCTCGTTATGGTACGTAGTACTACAAAATGGTTAGTTCCACACTCAGAAATTATCAGAGAGAACATTGTTTAAAATTACTTGGAAAACAAAAGAAAGTACTATTCTAAAGATGAAATTTGCCTCCAGTGGCCTCCCGAATTGTATGGAAATGCTTTCTTAATCGTTCCTATTCATTATACTTGTATGATTTCGGCTTTAATTTGGTATCTGTGAAGAGCTGCAGAGTTCAGTAGTGGAAATATACCCAAATAAATGACTAATTCTGGAATGTAAAATGGTGTGGAGATGCTATGTTTGCCCTAGATCTAGGCATTGAATAGTAAAATGTTATTTGTTAACTATTGCTATCCATGCCATGAAATAGGAGTTCTGTTGGGAAAACAGTTGTGATTCTTTTATTCTGTGCTTTTTTTTTCCTAGCATGAAGTGCCATAATTAATATTTCACAGGCAGTTCTTCCTGCTTGGTTTTTGAACTGTAACTGTCCTCTAAATATTCTTTATTGTGTATGTGTGCCCAGTGTAGTCCATGATAGTGTCTTATATCAGTGAAAATGGATTAGATTATTAAAGGTATGAGATAAATAAACTTCATAAGATGACAAGTACTTCTGTAGCGTTTAAAAAAATGTGAAATTTGTATATGTGATTAGGAGATTGATAACTTGATGCATTTCCACTTATTTGAAATGGTGTGGGAAGTTTAAATGGGCTGCATTGCATCTTAAAGAACACTGGAGGGTGAAGTTCAGTCTGACTTGGAAAGCACTGCCAAAGTTTAACTCGTTAGAGGTTTCATGTCCTAACAGTATTTGGTAACAAACATGCACATGGAAAACACCTCTTTTGAATTGCTCAACAGAATGTGTCTTATTGTTTGTTGAAATACAGTTGCAGCTCTGGCTGGATAACCCAAAGATTCAGTTGACATTTGAGGCAACTATCCAACAATTGGAAGCACCTTATAATAGTAAGTAAAGTCTTTTACTGCCAAACTATACTGTACATATCATTGCTATTCCTTTTCAGTTTTGGATGGGGAAAAGCTGCTCAGAATCAAGAGAGGACTTCAGTTGGGTCCTTTTATTAGTGGAGCTCCATGAGTGTTTGTGTTCAGAATGGAATACTGCAGTATGCTCATGTTTCAGATTTGTTAGAGTTCATTTGTCTGGTAAAGAAATATATCCCTAGCAGAGTTCAAAAAAACTGTTAAAAAGTTGTTGTTAAAATTAGTTATTCCAGAAGTTTCCTGTGAGTGAATTCACATGCAGCTTTTTAAGGTTTGCTATGACGTCGTGGTGGTTTTCAGCTATGAGGTTTTCTTAATCATAAGGTTTCTGGGAGGCATTAAAAAGTTGCATAAGACTTGAACAGAGTGGTTGTGATGAAAAGGCAGTAAAAGAATGAGGAGTTACTGCTTGCAAAGGTAGGCCATTCCACCCTTCTCAAAAAAGATCTGTATAAACTGGAAAAAGGTGGAGACGAGTCATAAAGAAAAAATAATTAAAGAAGAAAATAATGCTGAAATGAATGCATATACATTGTCAAGTATTACAAAATAGGGAATGACTTTGTTTATAAAAATAAAAATGTTAATCCAGTGCTCCAATAATGAATTGGCTTAATACTGACAAATCACATTACTGTGTACATTACACTGCACATGTCAGTGTACACATTGTTCTGTGTAAAGATCTCTGGATTTCTGCAGTCAGTTTCAGAAGAGGTGTTCTTTTGCACTAGATAAATAGAAACATTTAATGTTCTGTACAGCTTTTCAGGCAGTATTCAAAACTACAGTATAGCATGAAAAATAGCTTGTGGTTTCCAGAAAACTAACCTCAGCCTTCTTCAAGAAGATGGATTCTTCAGCAGGGAGCTGGGGGTGCTGAAAGGGATGTGTTCACTGTGACTTTGCTGGGTTACTGCTGTGATAATTTTGCTTGTGAATACGTTTTCAGTACATATGTGCTGCCAAACATAAAGAATAATTTTAAAACATTACCATTTTTAGGTGATACGGTGCTTGTTCACAGAGTTCACAGCTATCTGGAGCGACATGGTCTAATCAATTTTGGTATTTACAAAAGAGTGAAGCCCCTTCCAAGTAAGCAACTTGAAAATTGTTTCTAGTGGGAGTTTTGTGATTCTGTGTTTTTATATGACAGATTTTTTAGCACTTTTTTTTTTTTTTTTTTTTTTTTTTTAAGGATTGCAGTGCTGAGAAAATAAAAAAAGGCTGCAAAGCCATGTGGCAATGGATATTCACGTTTTTTATTTTGGCGTGGAGAAGTCATATATTTAAGTAAATAACTTTGAGAGGGAAAACGTTTGCAAATCTTCTGTAGATAGTTTGGTGGCTGTCAGTGTTTAATGAATTATCTTTGTTCCTATTTGAATACCACCAAGGCAGTCCCTGGTATCAATACAGGCAGGGGATGAGGGGATGGAGAGCAGCCCTGTGGAGAAGGACTTGGGGGCACTGGTGGATGAAAAGCTGGACATGAGCTGGCAATGTGCACTTACAGCCCAGAGGCCAATAACCGTGTCCTGGGCTGCACCCAGAGCAGCATGGGCAGCAGGTGGAGGGAGGGGATTCTACCCCTCTGCTCCGCTCTCCTCAGACCCCACCTGCAGTGCTGCCTCTAGTTCTGGAGCCCTCAGCTCAAGGGAGGCATGGACCTGCTGGAGTGGGTCCAGAGGAGGCTACTAAAATTATCAGAGGGCTGGAGCACCTGTACTATGAAGAGAAGCTGAGAGAGTTGGGGTTATTCAATCTGGAGGAGAGGAGGCTCCGGGGAGACCTTATTGTGGCCATTTAATACTTAAAGGGGGCCTATAAAAAACAATAGAATCATAGAATGGTTTGGGTTGGAAGGAACCTTAAAGATCATCCAGTTTCAACCCCCCTGCCATGAGCAAGGACACCTTCCACTAGACCAGGTGGACATGAGGACAAACTTTTTAGTAAGACCTGTAGCGACAGGACAAAGGGTGATGGTTTTAAACTAAAAGAGGGGAGATTCAGACTAGATATAAGGAAGAAATGTTTTTACAGTGAAGGTGATAAAACACTGCCCAGAGAGGTGGTAGAAGCCTGTAATAGTTTAACTTGGCTGGCAGCCAAACAAGACACAGCCACTTGTAGTCCCCCACCTAGGAAATCCAAGAGAGAACTGGAGGAGTAAAGGTAAGGAGACTTGTAGGTTGAGATAAGAACAATTTGATAATTAGAGTAAAAAAAAATTAAAATAATAATAATATTAAAAATTATAACAACTATATATATATGAGTGATGTACAGCACAATTGCTCACCACCTGCTGATAACGATCCCAGAGGAGTGAAAAGGAACCCTGAAACTGAAATTGCAATCCTGGAAAAGTGAGCCTGTGTGATTCCCAAGAGAATCCCCCCACTTTTCGGTCAGCCCCAGTTAATGTACTAAACATGACGTAATGTGATATGGAATATCTTACTGGCATATCCAACTGTCAATTCTGGGTTTTACTAACTACTACACTTTTCTTCTCCACCCCCTGCTTCTAGTCCTCTCTTCTTGGAAACTGCCCAATGACCTTGAGCTCCAGCAGCAACTAATGACATCAGTGCTTTTATCAACATTCCTCTGATAACAAGTCTTACACTGAAACTAAAACACAGCTATTCTAATTACTAAGAAAAAAATTAACTATCCTAGCAAAACCAGGACAAAGCCCCATCACTGGAAACGTTCAGGGTCAGGTTGGATGGGACTCTAGGCAACCTAGTTTAACAAGTTCCTGCAGGGGGGTTGGACTGGGTGATTTTTAAAGGTCCCTTTCAACCCAATACATTCCATGATTCTAACAAAAGATAGAAACACAATACTGTACTTAGATCTGCTATGTGCTTACCTGGTGCCTGAATTTTAGCAGTGCGGAACTTTCTAGGTTTTATTATTCTGGGGCAGAAAGAAATAAAACTATGATACTTCATCCCACAGTAATTACTATTAATTAATCAATTTCTTCTTCAAACAGTTGTCCTTCAGAAGTATTTTTCCTCCTTTTTTCTTCCTTGTCACAGATGTACTACTGGTATATTTTTCGTGTACCTGTCTCGTTAAGAAAAATTGTGATGTGTTTTGCTGTTACCATATTATGTACATAATTACTTGAGTTTTCTTTTTATGGCTAAATGTTTTGTTAAAGAGTTTGTCAGAACTAGTTATGAGAAGGAAGCTGCTTTTTGTTCTTGGTGTCTCTTAAATGCAACTTTAACATGACTTCTTACAGTGTAGTAATGCACATACAGAGCCTGTAGCTTCTTTTTCCCTTTCTTTAGCCAAGAAGACTGGAAAGGTGATCATTATTGGTTCTGGAGTCTCTGGTTTGGCAGCAGCTCGCCAGTTGCAGAGTTTTGGGATGGATGTCACAGTTCTGGAAGCCAGGGTATGCATTTCTGTGCTATTTTACTTCTATACGGAAGCTTGACCAGTAAGCACATTCAGTACTAGCATAAGGCTCAGTGTCCCAGCAGCATGGCCAAGGTGAGTGAGCTTGTGTGTAGTTACAGGCAGCAAGGATGTATTGCTGAGTACTAAACCTGCCTCACTAGTGAACAAGTGTGTTTGTTCTCACTGGGAGTTGGCTAATGCTTTCTCGGGAGTGGACTTTTCTTTGGAACTGCCAGACAATGTCAGGCAGGTTGTTTTGCACCTTTTAAAGTCTATGTTAATTCTTTCCTTATTTATTACTGTGTGCTTAACAGAGGCTTTCAAGGTCTTTAGAGCTACATTTTGTGGTGTGTGAACTACTACACACACTGATTGTTCTTCCAGTAATAAGGCATTGTTTCTATTCAGCCCCAAGTGGAATCTCCTTCTTGTTAAAGTTGAAGGGTTTTTTTCATATAATCTGAGCAATTGAGAACACGTTAATACTAATTTAAAATAAATAAATCCATTGACCAATTAAATTGGAATGTATCTTGTATTTTACTTCCTCACTTTGTTTTGTATATTTACTTCTGGCACTTTTCTAGCACTGATTAAAATAATCTGCCTAAGTGTTTTTTATTAGAGTAATATTTCAGGCACATAATTTTGCTACTGCTCTTAATTTTGCTATTGCTCTTGTTGCTCAGCAGCAGGAGCTGCTGGCTCTGTGCTTCACAGCTTCCATACCACTAGAGCAAAAGAGAGCAGAACAATCTAATTATTTAAGAGTCTTGCTCACCTGAATGTGTTGTGGGGCTGGTTGGTGGGGGTTTTTGTTGGAGTTTTTTTGTTTGGTTGGTTTTGGTTTTGAGTTTTTTGTTGTTGGGTTTTTTAAATTATTATTTTGAAGCTTGAAAAAAGAAATCTGTGGTATAACCTGGGTTTTGTTCTATGCATCTTTGTTATAACTGGTGTGTAGATCTGGCAAGAGGCTACTTTAAAATAATGCACAGTATTTTTCAGTCATTTTTCTCTAGACTGCTGCATTTCTTCTTGAGTAGTCAGTATTTTTTTTGGTTTTTTTTTTTAAGGCTGTCTGGTGTTTTCTCACATTATGGCTTCAGTGATTCAGGTGGTAGTTTCTTTGAGTCCATTCATTTTCAGTAATTCTTAGGCTATTAGTTTACATGCTTCTGAATTGCTGGTTTAATTACTAAAAATCAAACTTTATATTTTATGTGAATTGGTACCTGTTTGTGATCTTCGAATTTATATTTCTCTCTGATATCTTCCTGCTGGCTGGACTGAGAATAGAAAGGCAGCTTTTTTTTTTTTTTTTTTTAATTTTTTTTTTCACTTATTAAGTTTAAAGAAGTAGGAAGAGAAGTGTCATCCTTAAGTCGGCAGTATGTGTCAAGAATCAAAAACTTCTTTTCCTGCTTCTAAAATGTTGATTTGTGGTTATCTTCTTGATTGATAGATTACTCTTCTGCAGAGGATAGGTAAGAATAATTGGGTGATGGTTTTTCTAACCCTATAATTTAGTTTTCTCGAGCACAGCTGAATCGTTTCCTACATAGCTATTGGATTTTGTGGTAGTGAGTGGCCGGGGGAAATCTAGTAAGTAAATTAATCTATGTGTGGACAATGAAGGATTTGTTTTAGAATCACAGTAGATCCTGCTGTAGATATAGTTAAATCTGTCCAAATAAGGTTAGGCATCTTTTTTATTTTTTCTTTTTTTTCTTTTTTTAAATGCAACTTAAACATTTTATTCCTTAACTTTCACAAATTAATTGAGATCAAGTGTTAATTCGCAGAAGTTCTTGGAAAAGAGTACATTCTATTGAATCTTTGGATAAGAGAATAGTTACACTACATTCTGTAGAAGTTCAGTGATATTTAAGTGAGATGTGTTGCTGAATGTTACTGGAGGTTTAATATGTTGTGCTTTTAAAAGGACCGAGTAGGAGGAAGAGTTGCTACCTTTCGCAAAGGGAACTATGTTGCTGATCTAGGAGCAATGGTGGTAACAGGACTTGGTGAGTTTGCAAAATAAAAAGGAGGGAGGAGGAAAATTGCGGGACAAACGATTACAATTCTCAAACCTTATGCCATTTCCTTTCATGGCCAAAATAATTGGGTATTTTTAACTATTGAAAAGTAGATGTTCCAGTTCAGCCTCTTTGGCAGTTAGCATTTTTTTTGTCAGTGAATCTTCAGAGCAGTTGGCAGCCCACACTAAAAGCTGATATTTTTGTTGGTGCCATAGCTCTCATTGGTCACTGAAGTCAAACAGGTGCTTGTCACATCACCAAACTGTTGTAGATCCGTTCTTTTGCAGTTTGCTCATGCTTAGTGGAATTCTCTGCTCTTTCCTTGGCATGCCGTCCTTTTGTGTGTCTGTTCCTGTGCCCAATTCCTGTAAGGTGGTATCTGCACTGGATTCACTGCTCTTGCTGAGCAAGTCTTTCTAATACTGCTTTACCCAACTGTGAGTGGCCTTTCAGCTCAGGTCAGTGGGCTGAATTCTTGGTAACTCTTAGTTGTTCCATTGGATCCACCAAAGTATGGGCAGAAAATGGATATGAAGAAGTAGGAATTTAGTGAGGAGATTAGTTGAGTAGCTAAGAGCAGAGTAAATAAGAGTAAATAGCAAATTTACAAGATGGGAGAGACTCCAAAGAGATGGAATATGTTTCTTCATTTCCATGGGGGGAAAAAAAGAGAATGAAGAGCAGAGCCATTCTAAAAAGAAAGCCCTTCAAGTCAGGATTTAAACCCCCAAATTCTTTTCTCTAAGTGATTTCAAAAATAGTTGTAAAAATAAGGGCAAATGACGGATTTCTTCCTATTTAATGTTTATTTATGGTGTGGCATCAATTATTGATACCGATTACTCTGCTAAGAAGTTGGTCAGGTGTTAAATGTGGGATACCCTTCAGTAATGCAGTGAAATGATAGAGTGTGGTAAAACTTATACGAAAACCTAACTGAGTTTTACTGACTGCCAAATCTTGGTGTCTGTCTTATGGTTAGTCTTTATTAAATTGCATACAGGAACTGTTTCTGTACAAAGAGTACTGAAGTTGCACAGTCCTGGTAAAACAGGTTTAAGGTTGCCTAGCAAAAGACTATGAGTATTTTTATATTCATCATGGGTGTTACTTTTCCAAAATAATCCACCTTTTGCTCCGAATGAGGCAGCATATGCTATGGAGAAAGAAAGATTCCTGTGAAGAAGATGGTTTGAAGGGTATCCTTAATATTTCTGAATTTGGAAGAAATGTGAGGAGGGAAGACTACTGAAGAGGTTGAGCTTGTGGTTTGGAAAGGTGAAAGACTGAAGTTATGGGATCTTTTTTGTTTTTTTAGTAAACTGTAGAAGAACTAAAATTTTTAGTAGGTTGTTGAACTTGAAACATGAACTTATTTAGAACTACTTCAAAGCTCTGCTTGTTCAGTCACCTCTCTAAAGACAGGAAGGTATTGGGGTGGCTTAACTTCCCCCTCTATTTTGAACTAAGGCTCTGGGCTTGATTGAATTGCAGAATCAGGGAACATTGGGAAGCTAGATCTGAAAAACTTCCCAAAGTTAATTTCATGGAGTAAATCCATGTTGTCTCTCCTCTATGCCATTTCCAATTTGTGTCCGTTCTTTTCCTTTCCTCTGCTGTGCTTACGGAGGGGCTTTGAAGTTTAGTGATTCTGGATACTTAAAGTAGATGCTTTCTGCCTTCCTCATGTTTCTACGTGGAATCTTCTAGATTGTTTTCTAATCTGTTTAGTTACACATCTTCCAGGTACAGTTGGTGTACATGGTTCATCTTCATAGATTATATTCACTGTGTCATTTGTTGGAGTTCCACTAAGTTTTTTAGGGACTGAATTCTTCAGGTTCCATCACCAGATTGTTTTTTGTTTTGGGTTTTTTTTTTCATGATCTTGTTGCAAGAATTGCTGTGAAGACTAGACCTTTGGCAGTGTTACCCTACTTCACTGGAATGCATTTTGCACTACAGTTGTTGTGTTTAGACTATGAAGTAGCTTTAACTGTGGAATTTTTATTTAATTACAGACAAACTTTGCAGGAGTACTCTGTTAACTATATAAACTGTTTTCCAGGAGGAAATCCCATGGCTGTGGTCAGCAAACAAGTGAATATGGAATTGGCTAAGATCAAACAAAAATGCCCGCTTTATGAAGCAAATGGACAAGCTGTAAGTCTGATACTGTTCTCATTAACTTAAAAAAAAAAAAAAAAAAAAAAAAAAAGTAGTATCTCAAGTGTATTTGCTACTAGGATATTGATCTAGCAGGAGATAGCTTCTAGGATGAGGGAGGGGAGAAATGAAAGTGTGTGTCCATTTTCAGGCAGTGCAGTAATATTCTAGCATATCTGCACCTATTCTTCTAAAAGCTTTTCTTTCCACATGAATTTTTAACTTTGAATTTCAGAGGTTTTGTGGAAGCTAAGTTCCTGTTTGTTCTTCCCAGTTTCATTACTGTTTTTCCTTACACAGTTGTCTGTCTCAGTCCTCTTTAAAGTAATTATCTGCTGTGTTGGCACTCTACCTTTTGTTGTTTTGTTGCTGCTACTTTTTTTCCCTGAAATAAGGAAAGGCCAGGTTGGATGAGGCTTTGAGCAATCTGGTCTAGTGGAAGGTGTCCCTGCTCAAGGCAGGGAGGTTGAACTAGATGATCTTTAAGGTCCCTTCCCTTGGCTACTGTTTTGATAGCTTTCCACATCTACACAAGTATCTTTTCAATGGTTAACCATTCATGCCAGTATGTCTACATCTTTCTCCACTATCTGCATTTTACTGAATGGCAAAGCACATAAGAGTTATACACTGAGTGTACATCCTCATCATTAAGCTCTGCACTGTTGCTGCTCACAATTATATGATGACCCAAGACTAAGCAGTTTTATACCTTCAGTTACCAGTTCTGTAAAGTGTGGTTATTATTTTAGTCTTTGCCATTATGTTATCTACTTAAGAAAGACTTCTTTCCAAAGAAGTGAAGATGGAATCAAATTCTCTTTATATAGGATGGGCTCTTAATGATCGCAAGTTTCAGATTCTTTATTATGATGGGGTTACAACATTGGTGGATAAG
>NW_010330888.1:0-12931 GCF_000700745.2 Antrostomus carolinensis
GGGGTTGTTCAGCCTGGGAAAGAGAAGGCTCATGGTGATCTTATAGTGGCCTTCCAATACCTGAAGGGGGCCTACAAGAAAGCTGGAGAAGGACTTTTCATAAGGGCAGTTAATGACAAAACAAGGGGAAATGGGTTTAAACTGAAAGAGGGCAGGTTTAGATTAGATATTAGGAAGAAGTTTTTCACTGTGAGGGTGGTCAGACACTGGAACAGGTTGCCCAGAGAAGTTGTGGATGACCCCTCCCTGGAAGTGTTCAAGGCCACATTGGAGGAGGCTTTGAGCAACCTGGTCTAGTGGAAGGTGTCCCTGCTGATGTCAGGGGGGTTGGAACTATATGATCTTTAAGGTCCCTTCCAATCCTAACCATTCTATGATTCTTACTCAGACTGAAGTACTGTCTGGAAACATGCACTGTGAGTTGACGCAGCAGTACGTACTTGTAATGGGGGAGCAGCAAAATTGCTATGTGTTCCCTGAGAATGTAGTGTGGTCATTGTCAGTAATCAGGGTAAGTAATACATATCAACCAGAGCCACTCCTGATGCCTCCTGACATCTAGTATAGCCATGTGTTTCTTCACTGCATTTTAAGTCTTCTGACAAGGGCTGTTTCTCCTCTTTTTGGGTGTTCTGTTCAGGTTCTATTTGGTCAGACCATTTGTGGTCTCTGCTCCTTCTTTTTTTTTTTTTTTTTTTTTTTTTTTTTCCATTTTTTTAAACAAAATAAGAAAATACAAAGGCTTTATCACATGAAATGTTGGTTTTCTTTTTTTCAATGTGCTTTTCCTACACGTTATATTGTAGTAACACCTGGTTATATTCATTCTAAGAAGAGGTTAAAGAGAAAAAAGAGGTCTAAATTTCGAAAAAGTGAATGAAGTTGATAGTTCTGAAGCTGACTTCATAATATCTTTTTATTCACTTATCAGGAGCTGTTAGTTCAGCAAAATGCAGTTGTCTTTGACTCATTTACAGGATTTATAGGTGCAAGGGGAGGCAAATTAGTCCCCGGTGTCACCCCAGTGAATTTACTTGTCTTATACCAAAGAGGAGTGAAGACCACCGTGTACATTTTTCTGCATTAAAGACAGACTAAAATGAAAACAGAAAAGATTTAATGCCTCTGGAATCATTGTATAGATACATAAACTATAACACTGCTTTTCATATCCTAATTTCGTCCACCTCGGTAAGAGGCATTTTTCAATTATTTTGAAGACTATCATCAGGAAAATATTCACAAGAAGTGTGCATGAGAAAGAAATTAAAAAGAAATATTTGTCTGCATATTAAGTTAACACACAGCTATTAATTTTTTACCTGGTTAAACACTCAAAAGTATTTCATCTTGGTATTTTATTTTTCACACCTTTGATAACTTCTGAAAAGTCATGGCAGTCAGGTGAACTCCCCAGTGACTGGAGGAAAGGGAGTATCACACCCATTTTTAAAACAGGTAGAAATGAGGATCCAAGGAACTATCAACCAGTCAGCTTCTTCCCTGTGCCTGTTAAGATCATGGAACAGATGTCCCTAGAAGTTAATCTGAAGCATAAGGAAGACAGGTAAGTGATTAGAAACGGCTAACATGACTTCACCAAAGGCAAATCATGCCTCACTAATCTAGTGGCCTTCTATGATGGAGAGATTGCATCAGAGGACAAGTGAGCTACAAAAGTCATCTACCTGGGATTCTGTAAGCTCTTTTATACAGTACCCCACAATATTCTTACCTCTAAATTGAAATATGGATTTGGTGCATGGACTGTTAGATGGATAAGGAATTGGCTGGATGACTGAGTCGAAAGCATCAATGGCTCAATGTCCAAGTGAAAACAAGTAACGGGTGATATTTCTCCAGGGTCTGTACAGGGACTTGTGACTGTGATTGAGTGCACCCTCAGCAAGTTTGTAGATCATAACAAGATGAGTGGTGCACTTGATTCACTAGGTGGAAGGGAAACAATCCAGCAGGACCATGACATGCTGGAGAGGTGGGACCCTGTGTCATGAAGTTGAACAAGGCCAAGTGCAAGATTCTGCATCTGGGTTGGGGCAATCTCCAGTATCGATACAGACTGGGAGATGAATGGATTGAGAGCAGTCTGAAGAAAAAGACTTGGTGTACTGGTGGATTAAAAATTGAACATGAGCCAGCAACATGTGCTTGCAGCCCAGAAGGCCAACTGTATCCTGGGATGCATTAAAAGAAGCCTGGCTAACAGGGTGCAGGAGGTGATTTTCCCCCTCTACTCTGTTCTTGTGGAACCCTACCTGGAGTGCTGCGTCCTGTTCTCTGGTATCCAGCACAATTAGGACATGGTCTTGGTCAAGTAAATCCAGAGGAAGACCTAAAAACGATCAGAGGCATTCAATACCTCTCCTATGAGGACAGGCAGAGAGACTTGAGTTTGTCCGACCTGGAGAAGTCTCTGGGGAGGCCATATTGCAGTATAAGGAAGCTTGTAAGAAAGACAGAGAATTACTTTTTAACAGGGCCTGTAGTGACAGGACAAGAGGCAATAGTTTTAAACTAAACTAGAGTAGGTTTAATTCGGACATAAGGAAGAAATATTTTATTATGAGTGGTGAGTCACTGGAACAGGTTGCCTGGAGAAGCTGTACATATCTCTTCATTGGCAATTTTCAAGGTCAAATCAGATGGGGCTTTGAGCAACCTGATCTAGTGAAAGATGTCTCTACCCATTACAGGGGGTTAGATTAGATGATCCATAAATGTTCCTTCCAACCATTCTGTAATCCTACGACAGATCATCACTACTGCTTATGGGCAGGGAGCCTCTCTTGCTCTTTCAACTTGAGGAAAAAGGGATGGACTTTCAAATTTTTTTTCCTTCAGTATCATGACAGATGCTAGTTTTCTTTCCTCCTGCCTTGGTCTTGAGATGGTGAGAGGAAACAAACCTAAAATATATACCAGATACAAGTATAAACTGGGAGAAGAATGGCTGGAGAGTAGCCCTGAAGAAAGGGGTCAAACATAGCATAACCAGTTGGTCTTCACCTTGAGTACTGAGATTCTGGGACCTGTAATTTAAAAAGAGCATAGAATGCATCCAGACGAGTGCAATGGCTTGGTGGAAGGCTTGAAAGGCATGCCACATGAGGAGAATCTGAGGAATTTGGGTTTGTGTAGTCTGGAGAAAAGGAGGCTGAGGGGTGACCCCATTGCTCTCTACAGCTTCCTGAGGAGGGGAAGTGGAGAGAAAGGTGCTGATCTGTTCTCCCTGGGATTCAATGACAGGACACTTGGGAATGATTCAAAGTTGTGCCAGGGGAGGTTTATACTGGACATTAGTAAACATTTCTTTACTGAGAAGGTGATCAAACACTGAAACAGGCTTCCTAGGGAAGTGGTTGATTCCCTGTGTCTGTCAGTATTTAAGAGGCATTTGGACAATGCCCTTCATAATATGCCTTAATTTTTTTTCAGCCCTGAAGTGATCAGGCAGTTGGATTTGATGATTGTTCTAGGTCCCTTCCAACTGAACTATTCTATTCTATTCTATTCTATTCTATTCTATTCTATTCTATTCTATTCTATTCTATTCTATTCTATTCTATTCGATTCGATTCGATTCGATTCGATTCTATTCTATTCTATTCTATTCTATTCTATTCTATTCTATTCTATTCTATTCTATTCTATTCTATTCTATCCTATCCTATCCTATTCTATTCTAATTCCATCCAGTAAAGTTGGGTCACCTTTGTAAAGAACAACCACATCTAAGAATACAAAATCCATTGGAAGCAAAGAAATAATAATAATAATAAAACCATTAGAAATGAAAAGTCAAGGTCTGATTTTGAGTTATTAATTTACAAGTTGCTAGCCAGACCAGTTGGCTGCAGTATCATCTGGCCTTTTTTATTATTAAACAAGCAAAACTAGTAAGCTTGTGTTTTTCAGGCTGAACTTATTTCTGAAGGAAGAAAAACAAATTCTAGTTTCAACTGGCCATACAGAGATAAGATATGGTAATTTGTTTCTCTCGGCTCCACAATGTCAGAGATGAGAGAGTCTAAAGGTTGTCAGAGTCTAAACTGATAACAAGTCCATTGTACTGATCTGTTCAACCACCACAGTCCTTCACTGGGACCACATTATGAGCTTGTATACAGTGTTCTCTAAGCTGAGACAAGACTCAGGACCATTGGGTTACATAGACAGCAATTTTACCAGCTGAAACATAGGGGAGTCACAAAGAGCAATCTTAAATTGGCCTCTTGGAAGGTGATCTGTAAGAAAATTTGACTTATTGAAACAAAAGGAGAAAAGCTCAATTTATTTCCATTCCCTGACAATATGGTAAAACAATAAACTTTCCTAACAGGATAAACTCTGATATTCTAGGTGTACAGTATATATGCTATTGGATACACACAGTTCAACATCCAGAAGGAACAAACAGATAACTGTAGACTACATCACATACTTGTATTTTGCATGACTTCTGCCTTAAACAAGGATTTTTAATTTCATATTCCAATGCACAACACAAAAAACCCTCTATATTGCTACTAAATGAGCAAATTAAGTAAATAAGTTTTAAGATAACAATCTTTCCAATCTTTATCCATTATATTTAATTTATTATCACTCAAACATGGAACAGAACACCTTTAAGAACACATATACATGCTGCTATTTACATGAGAAACTAATTCCTTTCTTTAATCTCAGATACAATAGCACACTGTTATTTTTTTTATAAATAATCTAATCACTGATCTCTTGTCAAAACAGATTTCGTATCAGAAAGAAGTGTTCTTTTCAAACACACTTGATAGTTCTTGTTAATAAACCAATACTATTTTTAGAGTTCTGTTTTTCCTTAAGGACTATTTTTTTATAGGGGATCATCTCACTATGTTTCATTAATTTCCTATTTTTCCTTAATGTTACAATTCAAGTTGTAAAAAAAAAAACCAAAAAACAAAAAAACAAAACCAACTTCGGTTTGAATGCTTAATATAGGAAAGAAAGAAAAGACAGAAACCTTGCATCATACTATGCTATTTTTTTTCTACAATAATTCTCATCTCCCATTAAAACATTTAAGATAGACAATTTCAAAAATCTTCCAATTCCTTTACCCAGAGTGTTTACATACTTTCATCTTTATTACATATGTACCTTCTCTGCATGTAAACATGTCCATGCTAAGCATCTGCAACATTGATGAATGGATACTTCCTTGTCTCCCTTCCTTCTTCTTTCAAGTATTTATCTCTTTTATCTGGGGAAATATCATAGCAAAAAGCCATTAAAATGACCAGTAACCTCTGTAAATCTTCTTTCAGTACAAACAATGAAAGGCTAAGAACCCTGCTAATGAAATGAGTCTTCAGATTGCCCATAGAGTTAATTCATCTTGATTTCAGTGTCATAGTAGGTCATTAATTTTCAGATATCATAGAACATTGTAATGATGCAATCCAAAGTACAGATGAACAAAAGTGAAATAACATGTTTTTATCCTTTGTGAGTTTAATGGATCCTTGTTTTGAATTCCATTTAGTCTGATCCATGGGTACTAATCTATCATCTGATACTTTCCTAATTAAGTCTTTTGGAGACTTCGCAGTTTAGAGTTGCAGAATGTTCACATGCAACATATATAAAAAAGGAAACTAAGATGACCTATGATTTCCAGACTGTTTGTGAACTATCTTCTTCTTAAATGTTTTGTCTTTACAAAACCCAATTTAATCATTCACACAGTGATACAGCACTACCTGACAAAAAAGACCCTGACAAAAAAGACGAGCAAACCATTCAAAAAATTTGAGATCAATAGAAACGGCTAGGGTAGAGGTTAATTTTTCTACTCCCTGATTAGTAAGTAAGTTGCTTGTAGTTGTTGGTTTCCCAAATCTTTGTTTCAGTCAATTTGATCATTTAAGTTCAAACTTTCAAGTGATCTATTAGTAGATAATGATTTTTCTTCTTATATTTAATGTTGTATTTCACTCCCACTTGGCAAGGTTCTTTTTATTTCAGAGTGGGTGGAATGGACAGAATAAGGTTTGTTTGTTGGTTGCTTGTTTTTTGCTTGTTTGTTTGTTTGTTTTTAATTAGCCTCATATTTATAATCAGCCAAATAGGATGTAGAAAAATTAAAGATAAGACTATTGGTGGCATTTGGATGAAGTGTCCAATATCATCTAGGATTTTAATCTGCTGAATAATTGAGGTGTCTATCATTTATTGATACGGGTTACCAACAAGTAAAGCAACACCTAGACCATTGTGATTGCAACTCTAGGTAAAAAAGCTTATTTTTGGTACCATTGGCAAAGTCACTGTTACCTTTGAAAATACTGACCTTACTGCAGCAGGCTGGTCATGCAGGTGGTATTGAGAAAGAAGAGCTGAAGCCATGAAGCCCTGAGAGCTGAAGCAACAACTGAATATTACCTGTTTCTAACATCAAGGTGTTACAAAGGAGTCCATATCCCATGTTTTCCCTGTTAAGGCCACATGGAATTAAGCTCTTGAGATCCACAATTCTTTGTGGTTTAGAATATGGCTATAAAAGACTGCCCTGGGTGACAACACTGCAACAGTATACTAGGAATGGAGGAGTTTCAACTGATTTCTTTAATTTACACAATAAGTTCTATGGCCAGGCATCATCTGTAAAATTCTTTAGTGTGATCCTTACTGTCCCTTGGTTGTAACATCTTTTTCTGAATTTGTGTGAAGGAGTGGTCTGAGGAAGCTTGCACATTTTTGGTACTTTTGATAATCCCTGTGAATTTCAGGATTACAACATTAGCTTGCATTTTTTGACTGTTCTTTATGTTTGATTTGTTTAATTGTTTTAATCTATTATATGGAATACAGCCCAGTAAGTACAATTTAAGATGAATACAGAAGTGTAAGAAAAAAAAAAAAATGTTTTTTCTTTTTAATCCCCATCAGAATCGCCAAATTGTATATCCTTCTACTTGAATATGGTACAGCTAAGATAACAAAATTCCCTGAACATAGAAGCCCCTCCAGAATATTTCTATGGAGGAATGAATTAATGTTTCTGAATGACAAATAGACATTAAAGATGTGAAAGATATTCTTAAGAAAGTCATTTCAAGAAGCTTTTGGTTGCTTCAAAATGTACCTATAATAATTGGGTATTTGTCAGAAATTATAAGAATAATTTGTCATATATAAAAAATTATATCTATTATTTGTTAATCTCTGCTTACTTCAAATACCTCCCTTTTTTGCAAGACAGCACTGTAAAAATACTACTGGTATTATATTTGATATTCCTTTGTTAACATTACCAAGTTAGTCCTCAGTTTTGCCAAGATACATTTATTTATTCTGGATTGTCTGCTTGACTGCATGGAGTTCCTTGTCTAGTAATTTAATGGCAATTCTAATTTATCTAAACACAAATAATTGAAACAGTGAGGGATATTCACACCTTAAAGTTATTAAATTATGTATGCAATAACCTCATATTAGCTTATATTCCCTAAGCTACCCCTGCATTCAATGGAGAGGCATAAGTTGTTCTAGTGAAAAAATTCAAAAATTCTGAATTTAGGCTCCAGCTCCGAATCCATCTTTGTTCTTTGACTATAAAAGGAGACATGACTTCTAACTATACCTCAAAAGTACATAGGCATTTAATGCCATTGACAGAATTATGGTTCCCCCCTACTCCCCTTAAGTGAAATATATAATGAAATGTATTTGTCAGAAAACAGAATTATTTTGTAGTTTCATTTTATAGCATCTTTTGCTTAGAAAAATATTTCCTTTTATTAAATAATATGTTTATGGATAAAAATATAATTGGGCACCATGGTGTATCTGAATAAACTTCTCCCTGCTATTGAAATGGTAAAATGTTTTACTACAATTATAGAATCATAGATTGCTATAGGTTGAAAGGGACCCTAAAGATCATCTAGTTCCAATCCTTCCTGCCATAAACAAGGGTCATCTTCCACTAGATCAGGTTGCTCAAAGCCTCATCCAACCTGGCCTTGACCACTTCCAGGAAGGGGGCATTCACAACTTCCTTGGGTAACCTGTTCCAGTGTCTCAAGACTCTCACAGTCAATAATTTCTTCCTAATGTCTAATCTAAACCTACCCTCCTCCAGTTTAAAGACATTAACTCTTGTTCTATCACTAACTGCCCTTGGAAAAAAGTTACTCCTCAGCTTTCCTGTAGACTCCTTCAGGTACTGAAAAGTCACTATAAAGTCTCCCCGGAGCCTTCTCTTCTCCACGCTGAACAGCCCCAATTATCTCAACCTGTCCTCATAAGAGAGGTCTCCAGCCCTCTGATCATCATCATGGCCTTCTTCTGCACTCATTCCAGTAGATCTATGTCCTTCTTATGTTGGGTGCCCCAGAACTGGATGCAGTACTCCAGGTGGGGCCTTACAGTAACAGATTAGAGGGGGAGAATCACCTCCCTTGACCTGCTGACCACACTTCTCTTGGTGCAGCCCAGGAAATGGTTGGGCTTCTGGGCTGCAAATGCACATTGCTGGCTCATGTTGAGCTTCTCATTCAACACAACCCCAAGTCCTTCTCCTCAGGGTTGCTTGTAATCCATTCTCTGCCCAGCCTGTATTTGTACTTGGTGTTGCCCCAGTCCAGGTGCAGGACTTTGCACATGGCCTTGCTGAACTTCATGAGATTTGCACAAGCATAATTCTGAAGCCTGTCAAGGTCCCTCTGGATGGCATCCCTTCCCTCCACTGTGTTGACTGAACCACATAGCTTGGTGTCATCAACAAACTTGCTGAGGGTGCACTCAATCCCACTATCCATGTCACAAATATATTAAACATCGTCAGCCCCAGTACTGACTCCTGAGAAATACCATTCATCATTGGTCTCTACCCGGACATTGAACCATTGCCCACTTCTCTTTGAGTGCAACCATACAGCCAATTCCTTATCCACCGAGTGGTCCATTCATCTAGTACATGTCTCTCCAACTTAGAGACGAGGATATCATGTGGGACAGTGCCCAATGCCTTGCACAGTCTCGGAGCTTCATAGCTGGCTGTATCTAGTAACTAAGATAACCGCACATGAGTGTTGAACCTTTCTTGTAACTGAGATAAGGACCTGCATTGCCAATGTTTTTACATTTTCCAAGTTCATGTTATTTCTATTATAAAAAAAAGTTTAACTGGTTGTTTGATGTTGTTTCACCTTAATTTAACCCACAGGGATTTGTAGGACCTTAGTCACTTTCCTCCCACCTCTGAGGTGGAACATGGTACCCACCCTCCCCTCTGCTGCTGGCCAGGCAACTTTCAATTGGAAGGGTGAAGGGACACCTTCCACTGCTCCTGACCACACATCTTATGTTGATAGTTGCTGTCTGTTGACACCTTGATTTTTTGCCCTGTAATTTTCTAACTTGCCATGCGAATGTTCTTCTCTTGAACTCTTGAGTTACTGACTGTCCCTGTTTCAGCAATCTTGTTTCTGCTTGCACTTCTACCACCTTTCTAACCTTACACAGACCTATGAACTTTCTCACAGCTCTTCCTTACAATTTACCAACTATTTAGAGGTCTGAGCCAAGATTATGCAGCTGGACTGTACCAGATCTAAGCCATGGATAAAACGCTATGGAAGAGGGAAACTATGAAGGAAGGAAGTGACAGGTTAAAACCCCCCATTTAGTGTTCACTAGGCAACAGTACCAGCAAGCTGAGATGACGTTTATTATAGATGTACTCTGCAGCCTGCTTCCAGGACTGCCATCTTTTAAGCTTTTTGGCTTTTCCCCCAAAAGACCAGCAAAACTTACAAGGAAGGATCTTAAGTTGAGAGATTCTAGTCCTGTCTGTCTTGCTCCAAAAATTCTACAAAAGTTCTGATTTCACAACCTTAAGTCTTTATTCTTCACTGGATAACAGCCAAAATTTCTTCACTGCATCCTAAATCTATTCTTATTCTTATTCTTAGCTCAGCTGTGCTTCCATAATGCTGTATGGAATGGAAAATTACTTTTGGGTCCCTGCCTGATGAGTCTTATAGGAAGAGAATAATCCTTTCTGGTTTCCACCTTGGTTGTTAGTTAGAGCCATACTGTCCCAGAAGCCATGGTAAGCCATAGTAAGATTCTCCTGTAATGTAGGGCAAGGGTATGCAGAAGAATCCATAATCCACAGGTCAGAGAGAATTATTTTTCCCACACACACCACGATGTATACCTTCGGTGACAGGGAGGGATAAATATGTATATAGTTTACTTTCATTTTCTTAACAGACCTATAGAAAGTAAACCCCATTTGTGGTCTGATCCAGCTTCTCATGCTGCAACTACTGACCTATAGTGAGACACCTATCATAACGTCTAATATGTCACCTCTATTTCTTAACAGTATCTCCTTCAGGAAAGTTGCTTGGCTTGGGATTACTTTTGCTTTTGTCAATTAAATATTTTTAAATACAACAAAAACATTTATGAAATTGCCAACTTTACATGAAAATATTCTTCTTGAGAAAGATTATTTTTTATTTCCCATTAAGATGCATTGTCATTATATGCCTCTTAGTTCTGGGGTTTGGCATTTACTAATTTTGAATGGATTTTGCTTTGTGACTAGCCAAGAAAAATGATTTTAAACTGTACTCAGGGAAGTACTGAAGTGAATATTTCATCAGTGTGATTGTTTTTAGTTGAAAAGTGGAAAGTATCTACAAGCATGCCATTTCATGAAACTGGATTCAGTAACCATTTTTTGTCAGCAAGTCATAAAAAAACAATGTACAAAAAGTACCATTTTAAATAATGTGAAATCTCAATATAATTTTATCCACTGAAAGCCATATGAATTATTTTTTTTTTAATGCTCTCTATAGGTTTTAATGACTCTTTCTGGTATTACAGTGAAAAAAGTTTGCTTGCTTGTTTGTTTGTTTGTTAATTTCAGAGTCCACTGAGATTAGATCTACTTTAGTAGAAACAATATAATTCTTGCTGAAGGATGTATTTGAATTTGCCTTTGTGAACCGACTGAAAAACCATATTGATATAAAAAACCAAACAAATAAGCAAACAAACTTTTGAGGAATAGTTACCTATCCTTAACCATCTTACTAGTTCTAAGAAGCTTATAATGTGGAATCATATTTTCACTGCATAAGGAGATTTTAATTTACACCACGAAGATTTTTTTTGTGCCATGGTTTATAATGGTTCTTACTTAACTTACCAATTAAATCAAATCCCTTAGGAAAGTCAAAACAACATTTTGGAGTGCAAAATCCCATTATTAGTAAGGGTGTTATCCTTACATTAAAAAAGGACAAATTTCTTGGGAATCAAAAGTGAATTCTAGTGTTCTATGAAGAAACAAATTTTTTGGCAGACAATAACTCATATGCAACCTTCTGAACTCATGTCTGGAAGAGATTACTTGAGAGTGGGTCCTGACTATTGTTAACAGTTTAAAACCCCTCTTTGTTTTAGTTATCATTGTATGAATCTGGCCACTTCAATGGTCACAAAGGTTGAGTTTGTTTATCTCTGTCAGCATGAGGTAGTATTTGTACAAGCTGCCAGACCCTGCAGAAGTTGTTAAATATATTTCTAATCATTTTCATTTCAGCTGGAAGGCTGTCTGTCTGGAATGGCTTCTTCACCATCCCATAATATACCTGTGCCTTTTCACACAATGCATTTCTACTGTTCTCCTAATTGTACATCCGTATGAATGTGTATAAGTTACTGTCACCTGTGTACTATTAACAATCAGCTTTATATTCATTTTTTGCTGCTTCCTCATGCAAGTTTGTACTTGTTTTCTGATTGCCTGAGAAAGATAGAAATTTGCTTGAAACTTAATCTTTCAGGTGCATTCTGGGTAAGACAGAGGTTGTTGCTGAAGTGCAAATTTCAGGAAGATTCAGGAATTAGTGATGATTCCATTATCTACTTCAATTTCTGCAAGTGATTGCAGTGTCATTCACATAATGAGATATAACTCTAGGATATGAGAGTTTTCTTTAACTGTTTTTTTCAGTGCCATTTTTCCCTTTTTTTTTTTTTTTTGTTTCTGGCTGTATTCCATACATTCTGGTTTTACCTTGAAGTGGGACTTTCTAGGAATAAAAGTAAATACAGCCCTACTTCAATATTAGTGGTTTCAGTGATTCATAGCAGATGATTCTTTATTAAGTGTACCTTTTTTTCTAATTCAGTTTTACCCTATCAGAAGAAAATTGAATTTTTATAAAAGTATTTATGAAGACTTTTTCCTAATTCTTCTCTGTTTCCTTCCAAAGCATACCTTTCAATTTTATAAGCAGAGTTCATAAAAGAAATCACAGTACTCCCAATCCACATGCTGCAGTAGTACAAACTCTACAGAAAAAAACTTCAGTTCAGATATTATGCAGTACTTATTCTTCATTCTTGGGAAATTATGTTGCCTAAAACTAAGTTCTAGAAAATAT
The DNA here is from genome assembly GCF_000700745.2 of Antrostomus carolinensis. Lineage (NCBI taxonomy): Eukaryota > Metazoa > Chordata > Aves > Caprimulgiformes > Caprimulgidae > Antrostomus > Antrostomus carolinensis. Next base: position 12,480 of record NW_010330888.1, read on the forward strand.
GATCAAGTACTTTACTGATGGAAAAGTTATAAAGTTTCTTCTGAGGTATTATACTAGTGCTGAAAAAAGATTATTTAGACATTTTCTGCAACGGACTCCCTTCCCAGATTTAGTAATGTAAACCAAAGTTTTACATTGATCCATATAAGCCTAATAACATGCTTATCTGTTCAATAGATTTTTTATTTTTTTTTCCCAGAAAATGCTACCAATTTTGTACTTTTCTTCATTCCAGTACTTAGTACTGTCCTAATATTTGTTAGCTAATATTAAAACTAGAAATGTCCTTAGTGTCAGTCCCCAAAAATGCAGTGTCATTCTGCAGGCTGAGACCATAACGCTTTTGTACAATTGTATGTTCTGTAAAGATTACCTAAAAATTCTGTTACCAAGTAGTGCAGGCAGTATTACTCCAGTGGTAGAAAAACAATACACTGGGTAGTTAGTAGGGC